>NW_015113368.1:349675-453851 GCF_001443285.1 Poecilia latipinna
ATGTTCCCCCCTACAAAAAAAAATTAAAATTCCTTGTGTTTTTTTAATGCCCCCCTTTTTTTTTTTTTTTTTTTTTTTGGCCAAATTATTTCCTATATTTTGGCTTCTACCATGTTTCATTTCTTTCCATTCTTTTTTTTTCCTGCCTTCATCAGTTTCTCTGCAGAGTTTGACTTCCGCACCTTCGATGGTGAGGGGGTGATCTTCTTCGCAGGAGGCCACCTCAACAGCTCCTGGATTGTCCTCGCAATGCATCAGGGGAAACTGGAGCTGCAGCTCAAGTACGGCGCCGTCAGCAGAGTCACCAGCAGCGGGCCCCTCGTCAACGACGGCCAGTGGAGAAAGGTTAGCAGTTTCTGCTCAGAGGCTTGAAAAGCAGCTACACACAACATGAAGAATTTGAACTTACTGAAAACATCTTGGATGTGTTGTCACAGATCTCAGTGGAGGAGCAGGGCAGGAGTCTGGTGATAAAGATCGACAGGGAGGCTGTGATGAAGATCGCTGTAAACGGCGACCTGTTCACGCTGAAGAAAGGCATGCACGAACTTAACCTCACTGTCGGAGGAGTTCCTTTCAGGGAGGACGGCCTCGTCAATCAGGTGTTTATTTGTATGTGCTTGTTAGCTTTCCTGATCACACACTGAGGTTAGGTCCTGTTCAGATGTTTTCCAACCGTCCTGACTTTGACGCCTAGATAAATCCCCGTCTGGACGGCTGCATGATGGAGTGGCGCTGGCTGACGGGTGAAGACACCTCAATCCAAGAAACTATTCGGTCCAACGACAACATGCAGTGTTTCAGCTCTGAGGCTCCTGGAGCGTATTACCCTGGATCAGGCTTCGCTCTCTTCAACATCAGCTATGGTGATCACTCTATCCTCCAGACACTTAGAGAAAACTCAGAATGATTGGACTTCAAACAAAGCAGCATTACAAAAAAAATCTAGTAGTTTGAAACTATACCTTTTTTAAAACTTTGGTAGACTTTAATAACATATTCAGGTCCATCCCAAGTGTGCATAGTTGTGCAGAAGCATTGGACATCGCACAACAAAGTGTAATTTGTCATTCCTGATTCATCAAGTTCACTGTTAGGCTTGTTTTGATGACTGTAAGTTGACTTTCACCGACTCTTTCAACATGTACTCAAAACTTCCTGCTCTCTAGAGTCCAAGAACATGAGCATCCAGATGACCCTGCGCCCACTTTCTGGTATCGGAGTGCTGTTTGCGCTGGTTCACCAGGACAAAGTGCCTCTCTCTATCGCTCTGTCTGACTACAATCCCACCACAGAAGAGTGGAGAGATGTGAGTGATTCATAACTCGGCCTCCTCACACATTCGTCTTCTTTCCCTGTAAAAACTGATCTCGTGCTTGTGTTTCAGTTCATCCTGGTTTCTGTAGGTGACGTGGTTATCGCCAGCTCTCCTGCACCCCTCTGCGACGGCGAGAGCCACAACATCCAGGTGACCATCTCAGGTAACCAGACTCTCCTTCTGGTCGACGGTCAGCCTGGACGAAGCGAAGAATCAGAATACACCACAGACGTCTTCTCACATTCGAGCACCTTTATAGGAGGTCTCCCAGGTAACGACTAACCCCCTTTTTTTTTTTTTTTTTGCCTAAGTTGGTTTTCCACATTCACTTGTAAAGTTGAAAGTCAACATTCTGCATGATCTTAGTGTTATCAAACCTCATCTCCAGTACTTTCTACAACAAAGTGCTGATCAGCTGCCAAAACATCACCTTACTAAATAAAACCAGCAGCACATTGTTTCATTTTGTTTCTAATCATAGTTGCTCCATTTCTGAGCCGTTTGTTAGAGCAAATAAAACCCACTGTTTTAAGAAGAGAGTAGCTCCGAGCCTCTAATCGTACATCAGAGCAGTAATTAACACTGGCTCGTGTAGCGGGGCTGGGCTCTTGTTTGCTAAGTGGCAGATTCAACACCGGGAGTAAAACTTTTGGTGTTGCTGACTCACATGTTGTCATTTCCTCCCTCAGACGTCTCCCTGGTGTCCACGCTGGTGTCGGCGGCCTACAGCGGCTGCTTGGAAGTCGCAGTGAACGGACAGTCTCTGGACCTGGACAAGGCCATCCACAAACACAACGACATCCGTTCTCACTCCTGCCCCCTGCTGAACTCTCAGCTGTGACACAAAGCGGTCTATAAGTAGGTCTTTGACTTGATGGGGGTGGGGAGAAAATGTCCACTAAAATTCCAAAAGCTTTGACTCATTGGGAGATAGCTTAGATTGAAAAAAAAAAAAAACCCCCTTTTTTTTTTTTTTTTTTTTTTTAATTGACACTGCTACATAAATTGCTGGAGATTTCTACCCCAGCATGTCAGGTGGCAACTGAGCAGGAAAATCCATAAAACCCAGCAAATACATGGCAATACATTTTGTATTTTATGTCAGCTGCCAACGTATTACAGGCTCATTAGCCCATAAAAACACAGCAGACGATTTCCAAAGCAGTGTTAAATGGTTAGAGCCTGTCTGGTCGGAGTTCTACACATCCTACCTTTGTTGAAATACAGATTTATTTTAATGTCTTTGCTGGCATTTCCAAAACTTGATTAAAGGGAGTGCTAACAAATGTTAAAAAAAAACAAACAAACAAGGACCCTACACTACCCTGCTCAGAGAAAGTGTCATCATCTGGTGCTTAAACGTCTCTGAGTGTTTGGTGCATAACAACGTGTTGATTGTGAATCGAGACTCGTATTTGCCCTTAAAATGCTGAATCTCCTCTTGAGCCACAGCATCGAAAACACAGCTCTGTGTTTTGCTGATGACCTTGCACATCGTTACAGGTAGAAATGGACTGCAACGTGGAGCCATTTTTATGATCTCCTCTCGATTGCAAAAGCACTTCATCTCTGCCTGCAACCTTAAAAAAAATCAACCATGTGCCTAGAAAACAACAACCCAAACTTGTCAGCAGCTCCCCCTCCGATCGGGTGAACCATTTTTTTTGCAGCGGTGCAGTACTGTAACAGCTCAAATTATCGGCCTGTGCATTTTCCGGGTGGATTCCGATCCTTTGAAGCACTGACCTGGTTGTTGAGCTTTAGTCACTTACTTCATCACAGACTCCCCTTCTTTTCCCCGAGTCACTCAGTCACAGTTAAAACCTGCCACATACCAACCTGACGGCTACAGAAGCACAGAAGAGACGGGAAGGGGCGCTGTCCATGAGCGACGGACAAAGCACTGCATCAATCGCACCACACAAGCTACTGAGAACAAGAAGAGTGCGCTGTATTATACTGTGTGTAAATAATGTTACTGTAAAATGCTTTAGAAACGACAGAAAGCAAACACTACTTCTGCTGCAATATTTTTGGATCGTTTCAACGACAAAAAAAATAAAAACAACACAAAAGCCTCTCAGCCCGAGTCTGAGGAAAGCTTCGGCAATAAGTTTGTCTGCTTGACACAGAAACCAAGAGGTGAGGAGAACAATAGCCTGGAATCAAAGTAGCATCAGTCTTTAGGAGCTCGTTTTTAATTTATCGGTGCTGAGCAAATCAAAACACGTTTCAAAGCTGAGAATGTCAGAGGAGCATTTTGACTTGAAACGCCAAAAGGGCTCCGGTGTTATTTCACATCCCTGTCATTTTATAGTTCTCTTATGAATGAATGCAAGCGTATCAAGTTTGACCTTCTATTGTATTTTGTTTGTTTTTTTTAATCGTGTTGTATCTTGAATTTTCTCTTATTTTTATTTTTCACTTTAAACTGCCAGTATGTGTACAATGCTGCAAGATGTCTGCCTTTTGAGTTTTAACTTCCCTTAAACCTATTTAAAAATAAAATCAGCTGTATGAACATTATATTATAGAGTAAAATTGTATTTTCAAGAAAAAAAAAGAAGATTTGTGTGTGTGGTCTTTTTTACAGTCGTGTTCTAAATTTGGGCTGCATCTTTGAGTTATTTTTATTACAGAAAGCACTAAAGATAATAGATTTCAGTTCATGTTGATGTTTGTTATAGTCTTGACATTTTCAGCATGAGAGAATTTAAAACATTTTGTCGGAGGTGTGCAGTATAAGGGACGGGGTTGATTGAAAAGAATAAAAACCAGCGGATCTTGAGTAAACTTTGAGTTTAGGACCTTAAATTCCCATCTCTCCCTGGAGAGTAAACGCTACACATTTAAAATGAAGTTGAGAATCATGTTTGTTGAAAGTGAGCTTATGTAACAGACTGCCATGGCCCTTTAAAATGCAAGGCCCCAACTTCAGCACAAGAAGTGGACATGTATACAGTCGGGTTTATAGGAAAACATGTTGAAATAAAGCTGCTTGAAACTTCTGATCCGGCCCGACAGAACAGCTGTTGCAGAACCACATTTTATTGCTTTTTACTTAAACAAGATATTTAAATTATCCTTTTTTTTTTAAACTTACAGCAACTGGAGTTATACAGTGAAGTCACCTAGTAGTCTGAGTCTGTGTTCAGTTGAATCTTCCAAGAAATACACATTTTTCTCACAATGAAGGCAGATAAACGCCAGGGTTTGTGTTTACGCAAGGTTGATTTTCTGATCGTCGTAGCATCTCTTCTCCACTTGCTGTCAACAAAGACTCTTAGGGACATGCTTCTTTTTTTCCACTTATATTTTGGTTGTCACTGTATGCACCACTCGAACGGGAATGTTGCATTATTCCCCTCAAGAAGAAAATGCACGTATTTTCCAAAATCTACTGTTTGATGTTCTTTCGAAGCCCTTGCAGCACAAATATATAGGTCAAAGATCAAAACGGTATGAATTTCATAGCAGCAGATACTGAATCCTAACAGTTTACACACATCAATAATGCATACAGTATATTGACTCTTAAGTGCACATTAAATAACACGAAGATTAAATAAGAGCAACATGAATATCATCTGGTCTCCATTTCACATTTCAAGAAAGCCCTTTTCAATTTAAATAAAGATTATCTATTATCTAAACGAGACATTAGATCAGTCCACTGTCCTAATATCACACTGTACATTCATAGCGTCCATCAGCAACTGAGACGTAAATTACTGAGTACTTTGGAAATTTGCTTACTTTTAAATTTTCTTAACGCGGGCAATATTTTTAGATTGATAAATGCTGGCTTAGCAGATCTGATCTGCAAACCCACAGTCTTCAACCTAAAATAAACGAGAAAAGGGGCTTAATTTCCTTTAAATCCCAATGAACAGAAATGGTGCTTCAGACATTTACTGTTTTGTTTTGTTTTAAAGTCTCATACCTTTGACTAACCTTAAAATGTCAGAGGATGAGATCTTGGCGGGAATGTTGGGCTCCAAACATGTGGTGAAGTGAATTGTAGCGATCCTTCATAAATAAAATCCCATATTTTAGTGTCAGCTTGAGCCTCTGAGGAGTTTGCTTACTCCCTTTACTTGCTTGCGTCTGATCTAGTGAACCAGCTGCAGGAGTAAGCGTGTATTCTTCTGGTTTTGAAATACTGAGGTGGTAAGTTGCTCTTTGGGGGTCGTACTGTTGATCGGTTTTAGACTCTTTACGAGTGACGAATTATAATCTTATGCTGAAAATAAGGTAACTGAGCTGATTTTCTCAGTTAACCACAGGAAACATAAAGATATACATCTATCAGTCTGTGTCTGAGATCAGTTAAAACCCAAAAGACACAGAACTGAAATGTAGTGAGTTTTCTCTCTACAAAGACAACCTTCAAAAAGTCTTGTGCTGAACCAGGTGAAGACATCCTCCTCCACCTCTCTCCGTGTGTGTGTGTGTGTGTGTCGGGGCTCAGCAGGCATACGGCGGGGGCTTCTCGAAGGGGCTGTAGGTGGATCCGTACAGGACGGGAGCGTTGGGGGTCAGCATATAGCCTCCGGGGTCCTGGGTGGCTCCCTGAGACGGTGGCTGGGTGGGCATCTGGACGGGCTGCTGGTTCTGGCTCTCCTCAGAGGGGTTGGCGCCGGAGCCTCCGTCAGGGATCATCTGGGGGGTGGCAGGTGCTTGGAAGCTGCTGGTATGCTGGAGGCGAGGAGAAACGGAGTAAAATCTCCAAAAGTGATCTTTCTTATTTTTAGGTGAAATGTGCTTTTCATTTCTTTGATCTTTGCAGCGTGGCCAAAGAAATGTCAACCAAGAATCACCAAAAATATTTCACCTTAAAGCATCAGCCAGTACTTTGTGTTATGCATGTGGATTATCACATGGCAGGACAACATCTCATTAGTAGCTATGCTTTGGTACCTGCATGGGTATGGGGTAGTTTGGGTAGGCGGGCAGAGCCTGCCCTGAGGGGCAGAAGCCCGAGTAGGAGAGCATGTGCTGGGTCGGGTTGTAGAGGATGTGGGGTGGAGGCGCAGGGCTTGGAGCAATCTGAGCAGTGGGCTTCTGCTGCAGGAGTAAAATAATAATAATAAGAATTTCAACCAAGGACGAAGTGAGATATCATTAAGTAAGGTTTGGAGGCATAAATTAAAACAGATGTTTGCATCATTAATATTTTAAAGCTCTTCAAGCTTTCAGACATTTTTTTATAAGTACCACAGGAAAGGAGAGAGTGTTTTCCACTCAAATTTGACCAATGACTTTAAAGATTCCTAAACTCAGGCAACCAGTTTTGTGTCAGCATATAAGCACCTGCAACTTAATAATTGCAGGTGCTAGAACTTTCCTGAAAATGTGTCTCACCAGTGAAATACATTTCAACCAGTGAAACTCAACTGTTTAGTAAAATACTTAACGTACAAAGTGATGCAAGGATTTATTTCTGTTGGAACTCTGATGATTGTGGCTTTCCAGATGATGAAAATCCCAAATTCAGTTTTCTTGGAAAATTTCAATATTACATGAAACCAATAGAAAAAGTTCTTTTTTCGTTGTAATTCTTCTGGGCCTGCTTCTCACCATATCCTTGTACGCTCCAAGGATGGCAGCGTTGATGATGCCCAGGAACATGGCGACCACGTTCAGCATCACAGAGGCCCACAGGAGTCGGTACAGGTGGATCGCATCGAAGCAGCTGCTGACCCCCGTGAACTCATAGTAATGGCTGTGGTACTCTGAGCTGGGACAGGAAGAGGGCAGCGGTGAGTCATGAACGACTTTTAGTGTTTTCAGTCTTGCTGTCATGAGCTACAAGCGCTTCTATGACCATTAACACTGCAGAAATGACTTCTGCCTAGTCGTTTCTACAGAATCTGAATTCACCAGTCGGATTTGAAATACGAGCTTCTCAAGGTAAACCCAGTTGTGAAGTGCTTGTTTAATGTCTGCTTCTCTCACCTCTCACAGTAAAGGTAGCAGCAGTAGCAGGTGTTGCTCCTAATTCTAAGCGAGCAGGCTTTGTTGAATGGGCGGCACGCCACCTGCTGGGACAGTTGGTAAGTTCACCAGGCTGAAAATTGTGTGGATTTAGATAAGTTGTTTAGACAAACAGACGTAAACGTAATGTGTGTAAATCGTTTACAAAACCACGATCAAACCTAGAAAGTTTTTAACAGAGCCGGCAACATTGGAACCAATTACAATTTGTAGGAGTAATAGTGAAACCCAACTCAATAGCTGGATTTCATATATGTAAGTAACACGTTCATGCCACTAGATGTCACCGCATACTTTATAAAACATCCAATGAGGCACAGAATGGGATTAGTGCTTTTACTGCTTTCTAACAAAAGTCTGTGTGTGTGTGTGTCTGTGTGTTGCATGGATAAATTTAATAAAGCAAACCTCAGTATAGTAGTTATCGTAGGCGTAACCTGATCCACTGCTGTAATAGTCACACATGTTCTCCTCCAAAGGCCGTATGTCCTGAAACAGACAAAAGATTTAAACAATTAAAAGTGTAAGACACATCATGCAAAATCTGAGCATTTTTACCCCCTACCCCTCCCCCCTACAGTAAGTACACATTAAATGTGAAAAGCGGTGTGTTTTGTGCTGTTATTCTGCGTCTGTGCGCCACTGAGGCTGCAGAGGTTTACAACATGCATCTGCTCATTTCTGCCCACTGCACTGGTTCTGCAAAAGCCAGCCCATTATTCTTCACTGCGCTTTATGCAGCACCAAAGGTAATAAAAGTCATTTTATTTTCCAAGGCCTGAATGTGCAATAGATATGACTTTTACTGCACGAGGACCAAATACATATATCTGTGGAGACCAGATTATATTGGTGATCAATATTAGGAGCTCAGTGCAGCTTTTAGGATGTCATTAAGAGCAGCAGCCTCTGTCGCCCAGGAGGGAGGCTGTGATGATCTTATTAGCCCGTTGTTTGCTTGTATAGAGGTATTCTGGGGTAACATGTAGGTATAATCATTTAGTTTGTGCTTTAACACATTTTCCCTCCTTGATTCCTTGTAGTCAACAGAAGTAATTTGGGGATTTTATTTATTTTGTGACATTTCAATCAGGTTAAGAGCTTAAGAAGCCCTCTCTATGGGTCGAGGTGAGATCAGGACATTCGATACGACTCGATCGGTGTGTCTGTGTGAGTCTCGACCTGGATTTCAGGAGAAAACCCTGCCTGACTTATGTGGAATGAGATTTGCTTTATTAACATCCGTCTGATTTCTTTTTCAGACAAAAAAAAAAAAAGAATTCATTTGAATTTATGTATTTTCATGAGGAATCTGTGCAATACTTACAATGAACTCTGAAGCAATAATCCCATCCACAATGGCACACAAGAAAGACGTGATGACTCCGATGCTGATGAAGATTATTGCAGCCACAAGCTTAAGGAGAGACGGAGACAGAAATATGAATAAAATAGTAGTAAAAATTTGTGGAATATCATTTATTGACGTAAACACACAGAAATGTATGTCTTAATTCATTTAAAAATAATTTTAGAATAATCTGTAACCTTAAACTGGCTGGGTTTGGGTCATCACTATCAAGGTTTCATTTACTTGATTGTGCATCTAATTTCAGATCAATGACTGCTCAATGCTTAAAGCCAAAGTTGGCATTTTCCCATAACACCAACACACACACACACACACACACACACACACACACACAAGCAGGTAATCTTCACATCCCCGGTGGTATTCATCCTGATTGGTTGTCTGCTGCGTCTGGGCTGCAGGATGATAAAGGAAATGTATGGCTCCTTCGTCTGCCAGCGTGTTGTGCCTGATTTACAAGCCGGCCCCGGCGCGCGGCGCAGGAGGACGGCCTTTTGGTGACCACGAGGTCAATCTAATTCCCTCTAATCTGCCACACACACACAAAATCACAGCGTTCTCTGTTCCCGATCACTGATCAATAACCTCTACCTTCAGCTTTGTTTGTTGTTTTTTCCAAGACAAGGTGATCTAACTCGCATATCCGCCCGAGTCTTTTACACTGTAAGGCACGGACATTTTGTGATTTCACATCCTCGGCCCTGCAGACACAGCTGGCAGATCACAGATGTCTGGTAATAAAATTTACTAATCAGCATCAGCTACTGACGTTTAAATCGCCCCACAGGACCGCAGCTTCGATAAGGAGACAACTTTTTTTCTTCATAACGTCGGCCTCGACTTGTAATTTTCCTGATTTGTAACTGGGAGAGTTACAAATCAGGAACTCTATTTCATTTAGATTATTGGAATGTTTAAACAAAGGCTGATAAAAACTCAAGTCAGACTTTAAATCTGTCAGAAACCTTCCCATCCTCTGTATTTATTATTTACTTACAGTTTTATTAGAGATTAATGAAGTTTACGGTAACACTTTATTTGAAGGGGGTTCAACCAAGAAATCATTACTGTTTAAACTTTACCTTTAATAAAATAAAGTTACCTAATTTTTAAAGTGCAATCAGTAATACTTTTATAACAAATTTATGTCAGTAATGATTTCTTGGTTAATGTCAAGTTGTCATAACAAAGACATTTTGAATAATGTCAACTTTGTATTAAAAGTGTCATAATTTACAGAATGACGCTTTATGACAACAGTCATAAATATTCATGAAGGCTTATTCATGTTCATGACAGGAGTTATGTCATGTTTATTACAGTGTCATGTCAGTCTTATTCAACCCCCTTCAAATAAAGTGTTACCAAGTTTACTCATCTACTTTTAAGAATTGTAAGGCAGATGACATTTAACAGACATAATTATAAAAAATATTGTACAAGAACAGCTAAACAAATATTATGAAAAAGTTCAGTACTTTTTATTACCAACTTCATAAACTGAAACCGATTTATTTTATAGGTTCACTACGCTCAGTGAAATTTTCCCAGCCTTTTTTTTTTTTGAATATTTTCAACTTGCAGCTAAAACAAAACAAAACAAAAAAAATCATTGACAGTGAAATTTGAGTATTGTAAAACGTTTATAAACTGTTTATAAGAAGTTGAGAGGAAGGAAAAAGTCTGTTAGGAAAGGGTTTGCCAGCAACAGGGATAACTGCAGCCTTGAGTTGACTGTCATGCAAAATCCATTCAACGATATGAGGGAGCTTCATAATGAGTGGACTTGCAGCTTTTTCCTACTTTACAATCCCAGCTGAGGTTTTCTTTTTTCTTTTTCACTTTCATATTAAATATTTTTCTCATCACCGTAATGGAATAACATGTAAAATGTCCTGAGCTCAATCAATTTGATCAACTTAATTTAAAGTTAAGTTGCAATTGGGCAGCAAAACTAATTGACTTCTTGAGCTGTCTAAACTCTGCTTAAATCTACCCAGTGAAAACACATTTCAAAGCAAACAATACTTTGTAATTCTGAGAAGTGTCAACTAGAACAACCAATTTTATTCCTTCAACCTTTCATGATGCCAAACCTCTCACTCTCTCACTGACATTTGCAGTTAATTACTCTCACTTCTCCTCTTTGCAGAAAAAACCCCCATAATAATTATAAAGCTCCAAACAAAATTCAGATTATTTTTATTTTTGTTTCAGTGTATAATAAAAGTGAACAATTTTGCTTTTTTAAAAATGGCGCAAATATTGTCAAGCACACTGATCTGGTTGAAAACGAGCAAGAAATCTGAAAAAGATACTTGTAACAAGATTCTGAAAATTAATTTTCACCAGCGACGTGAATAAAGAACCAGGCTGAGGAAATGAGCTCTTTCTGGATGGCTTTATCTGCCACTGGTCCAGACTCTCCACTTCATTAGCGGTTCAAATGACTTCGCTTTTATGGGCTGCAAGTGGGAGATGAAGCCAGCGGCTGAGACAATAGAGCCTGACAACTGCATTACTTCAGATTACCTTGGCAACAGCTGCCAGCACATAAAACATATTCACTGTTTAATTCACTAACATTATTTCCCCAAAGGTCCAGTTGAACTGAATAATCATATTCTGTATAAGATTAAAGACACACACACACACACACACACACACATCTGGTGTAGATGGATGATGTGCTCTTGAGATCTCACTCTACTTCCCTTTAAAGCAACTCTGCAAACTTCATGTGTGAAGTGATGTTAAATGCTGTGGGGAAAAAAAACATTTTTTTTTCTCCTAACAGATTTCTTCTGGTTTTGCTTTTTGTCACACTTTAATATCTTAGATCATCATTTTAATACCAGACAAAAGAAAAAAAAAAAACCTTTGTAAATCAGTGGTCAAATAATTCAAAATATCATTTAATCCTTTCATGCACAGTGGTCACTACAGTGGACAGCTGTCTAAAAGCCCTTTTCTTGTGCTTCTTGTGGATTTTTATGCTATAAATGCACACAGACCACTGAAGTGGACACTAATGCATCATAAAATACACTGCAAACGCAATAAATTATTGTTGTTAAGTCCAATATGGCCGACAGACAAAAAAAAAAAAAGCCACGCCAACCGACCCGGTCCCTCCTTCTGTACGGACTCTTGCAGGTAAAAAAAAAAATATATTGTGACATCAGATAACCTCTAAAGAACAATACTACTGATGATTTTTCAAACAACTTTGTATTTGGAGAAAACTACAATTGATCACCTAATAAAATAAAATAAAAAAATGTTTTTACAAAAAAAATGTTCCTACCTTATTTTAAACCTTAAGAAAAAAAATAAAAAATTGGAAAAAAAAAAATCTTGACACAAAGGATCATAATTCATGCATGAAAGGGTTAAGTAATAAAAATATAATGTCCCCTAAAACATAATAATTGGTGCGATAACGCTCAGCGCTTTCTTTGTTGAAGAGAAATTTCAGCCCAATCTTCTGCTCGGAAAAGTCTAAATTCGGCCGCGTTGAATGAAGAGCCATCTCAGTCGGCTTAAGATTCAACTCTGACAAGACCATCTCGTTCAGAGGAGGACCTGCTGATGTCCTTTTGTTAATGGCACTGCTGAATAAGCCGAGATTTTTTAGCCAATCGGGTAAGAAACTGAAAGTCGGATCTTTTCCTTCAAGGCCTTCAATTAGTAGGAATACAATTTAGCACAAACGCGCTTTACAGTCATC
The DNA here is from genome assembly GCF_001443285.1 of Poecilia latipinna. Classification (NCBI taxonomy): domain Eukaryota; kingdom Metazoa; phylum Chordata; class Actinopteri; order Cyprinodontiformes; family Poeciliidae; genus Poecilia; species Poecilia latipinna. The sequence goes on from NW_015113368.1 coordinate 362,093, forward strand.
TAAAAGTTGTTGACAACTTATTTATTTGTACATCCATCCACATAATTGTTTATATTTTTTAAGTGTTGTTATATTTTGAAATATAGTAGATTGTCCAGTTTGATGAAATAAATTCTAGTTTTCAGCAAACAGGTTGTCAGACTACTTTATCTCCATAACATTTGTGTCACTTTGTGATTAACAATAAGTCTATCGCTAATAATGACAGAGATGCCTTTACGATCTGCTTCATCAACCTTTTTTGTGGGAAACATGCTGCGTGTTTCCACATGTCTGTTTCCATTACGAAAGTATTGTGGGACCTACATTTTCCAGCTGATGCCAACTGTAGATTTGCACAAAATGCAACTGGACTTTTTGTATTTTAAAGATATTTATTCTTTCCTTCTCAAGCTCACTGACTGTAGAGTAGGTAAACTCAAGTCACCACCAGTGTTTTGGTCTGGTACGAGAAACCTGTACAAAATTTAAAACCCAAAGAAACATTTTGATGCAACTTTTAGAGTGGCGCATTAATGACAAATGGATAAAGACACGAAGAGGAATTTTACAGCCTCTGCAAAGATAACTATCAGGTTACGCAACTAAAAATCGCTGACCGCTGCAAGGTCTTCCTCCGCTGATTGGTCGACGATCGTCCAATTGTGACCACAGCTGGCCACGTTGGCAATAAGAAGTGATTGTGCCGTGGCCTGTTGGGTAAAATACGGCCCGTTTAAAAAGGTGCTTCTCTCCGAACCGCAAGGTGACCAGGCGGACTGCGGTGTGGGAGACACGGGCGGTAGCTGAAGGAGATGCGGCTTTAGGAGAGAACACGAGCTACATGAAGCGTTTAGTCATAAAGAAATCTCTCGGCGCATCGGGGCGGTGAAGCCTGTTATCAGAGCGGCTCTGATGACCAGACAGAGAAGTAGTTCTTCATCTTCCTTTCACAGGAAACGCCGCACGCTCCGACAAGTTCCTATAAGATTTTTTTTCCATAAAATATATGGCGGCAGAGTAAAAGAAATTAGGACATTAAAGTTTTACTTTGCTAATATAACCGAGTGCTGTTTGAGCTGGTTCCTGTAAAACAGACCCATCTGTCTCTGGAGCGATGAGGTTCGGGGAGTTGGTTAGGGTTTAAGAGGTTTTTATATGCGTTGTGGAGTCTCAGTCTAAATGTTCTCAGATGTCAATGAAAAGTGTAAATGTCTAAAATGTGGATCTTGCAATTCGACTCTTTCTTGCCAAAGAAAGAGTGAAAAATCTTTATCAAATAAAGGGAAAATTTTACTTTTTACTGCATTTAATCTACAGCTATATTATAAAGAAACTTTGGTAAGAGAGCTTCCACATCATCACATGGATCTCCTGGTCAAAAGTAGTTGGCTAAAAAACTACACGTCACCAAAGCATACCGTTCCCACAGTGAAGCATGGTGATGGCAGCATCATGCTTTGGAACAGTTTTCTTTTCACCTGGAACTGAGACCAACATGGTGGGTGGAGCAATCTTATAGATTTCATGTGTTTACTAGGAAAGGCCAGTAATTTCTGGTCAAAATGTGGCGTCCTGACAGAGTCCGTCCTAAAGAGAATGAAAGGCTGTAAGATCAAAATGGGCATCAACAAAGTCTTAGTTTAGGGGCTACAAACATTTTTTTTCTTCATTTTCTCCCTAAAAGATTTCAGTTTGTTTTAGAGATGAGTTGTACTGTTCAAACTAAGAAGTTGGAAAAAAATATCTGAAACTGTTTGAATCAGAGAAACCAGAGATTTGTTTAGACGTTTAAACTATTTGACTAGGCATTTATTGAGCACAACTTTTCTTTTTTTCCAGATTTTGATTTAATTGTGTGTAGTATGGCTTTTTTTATTTATATCTTTATATATTGTAAATGTTATTTCACCTAACAGTAAAAAGGTGCCTAGCATAACCTGTAAATCATTGGTATGAATAAAAACAAAAACAAAACAAAAAAACAAAAACACCATGATTACAATAGATTGGTTGTTTTATTGAGTTCATTAATTTTTCCAGGGAAGCAGGAAGCGCATGTTTGGCCACTGCAGATAAACTCATCATCACTTCTCTCCTTGTTTACATTTCGGACCATACCAGCACCTCCATCTGCTGCTTTTTATGAGGTCAGAGTACCACAAGGCTTGGCCCATTCAGGAAACGAGACCTTCGGGGCTCTCGGGTATCTTGAAGCATTGTGCTAGGGATAGTTGTTCTTCTCTGCCCTGCCAAGCGGCTCTCGCGTTACCGCGATGGCATCAGATGGAGGAGAGGAGAATTAGACACCTGTGTGGGAGCGAACATCGTGCCTCGGCGGGGACACTGTAGACCAGTGTTAGCGTGGCAGCGATCACGCCATTAAAGTTTAAAAGCACAGACGCGGGGGAGTGATGCCAGAGAGGCAGCCAAGACGCCGCGGCTTGTTTTCTTTGTTCACACGTCTAAGCAACAAAGCGGAGACAACACGAAACCCGAGCCAGAACTCAGGAAAACTGACTGAAAATATGACCTGACTTTATCTCTTGACGATGACACATTTTACAGATGCTTTGTCACAGAGTGTGTGCGCTGTGTGTGAACGGCAGCAGGAGGAGCGTCTATGAAGACTGATGCGGACATGGTACACTGTCTCACAAAGTAAGCCAACGTGATCCGAGGAGGCACGCAACACCCCGGACACTCCATGAAAAATTCACATGAGCCTCAGTCGTGTTGAAAGGCACAGCGAACAGGCCTGCATCATGCCTGGACAATCTATAATGAAACTGTTGATCTGTGCTACGTTGTAATGTACGGATTTGGACAGAAAACTGGTATTCTTTTTTTTTCTTTTTTGTATGACAGAATTTAAAAAATATGAATATAACAATCGTTAGAATTAGGATCATGAATGTGGATCGGATTTTTCTATTTGTTTATGGTAAAAATGCTCATGGCGAGCGTGATGGCTTTTAAAATTAAAAACGAAAGGCTTTAGTTCACCTTTTTCACTCTGACTGCAAACCTCAAGCAAAGATTTTCTGCAGTATTTACATCAAAGCGTAGATTTAAATGATCTTATTAACCAACGACGTCGTTATTTCCAGAATATTTTTAGGGAAAAATAACCTTCATTCTGAAATTAGATGTTATAATGAGTAATGGAGTTATGAGTTTGATTTTTTGTTGTCTTGTATTTTTGTGTCATACCTCATAATGCAGAAGTAAATCAGGAAAGTGATTTTAAGAGTACAACTGTATTTATGGTTTATCGTTACGACTGCTGCTAGGTATTTGGAGTTCATTGATCAGTTTGTTTGGGCTTTAAGGAATTAATTTATGACATATTTTGCGCAAAGAACCAAATCTGCTCTCCATACATTATCACAATTTTTTTTGTTCGCAGAGATTAGACGGATTAGATGATGGCATCTTTTTCTTAAAGGGAAAAATAGGAGGAGCGACAAAGATACAATAGAGATACGAAGGCAAAGGAGAGAAAACTAGGCATGATGAGCTCTGTTCAGTGTGTGGGTTAGAATAACTGGGACAAAATTAAACATCAAGTAAAAAGGTTTGTAAGTCACTGGAGTCCCATTCAGACGTGCTGGGTATCATGCTGAGTTTCAAGTGCTGTTAACTCGATACTGACAATTAAATATCACATAACACCTTCTGTGCTTTTGGTCTTGTAGCTGCAACGTATTTGACCGTCGCTGGACCTTTATCCCAAACTGGTTCGAACTGGCTTCACGCCGATTCTGGCCCAGTTCAGCAGCGTGTTCTTCCCAACTCTAAAGCTGTTATATGTAAACGATTTGAGTTGTCATTTTTCTGTTGATGCTTTTTGGGAGTCGTGGTAGGATCTTTTTTATTTATTTATTTTTTTTTTTAGCAAGGAGACAATCTGGTGTTGTCTGTGTTGCTGTCCAAAATAAAAGATCTCTGCTAGCAGCTGGCCGATACTAATGCAATTCTCCCTCTTGTCATTGAAATCCGGAGACAAATTTTCCCCCCGACCACAAATCCAGCCGTGTACTCTGACCTGAGCATGAGGAACATGAACTCATTACGCTGCCATTGAGTAATTTGATTTGTCTCTTGCTCACAACACAACAATTTCCCGCAAAACAGTTTAGCAGATTTGCACAGTCTGTAATGTAATCCTGTAATTTATGTTATATATGTCTTGTTTTTCCTGGAACACGGCCTCGTTTATAGATGACAATCCTCGTGAAGCACAGAAAGCCATAACTCACCTTGATGCAAAACAAGGAAAGGGGTGTCGGGCAACATCACATCACGCAATTAAAGTTTTCAGTATCACAAATGAAGATTTTGTTTGATAGTTGGAATCATGAAACATTGCTATATCATATTTTATTTGTGCGATATCATCGCATAATGGCCTCTTTATGGGGTTCTTGAGTAACTAAATCTGAGTTGAAATAGACCATGAAACACCGGATGTGTGACTGAGATGAAGAATATCTACAGTGGCAGTCTAGTGTCTCGTTCCAGTGACCATTGGGTCAGAGGCAGGACACTCTGGACAGGTCACCAGTCTGTCACAGGGCCATTTCAATCATCTCTTGACTCATCAAACTAATTGTAATGTCAGACAAAGATAACCTGAGTAAATACCAAATGCTGTTTTCAAATAATGAGGCTAAAAAGTCCATCCAAACCAACCTGGCTCTATGTGAGGCAGCTTGTCAAATCTGAATAAACTGTGAATTAATAACTGATTGATAAAGTTGTTTTTCACAAAACCTGCAGAGACCCGGTTACATCCAGACCTGATGAATCAAGAAGCCATTTAAATAGAACCTGTCTAATAACATGAAGAAGGCTTGAACATCTCTAAAAACAATGTAAAATACCCTCACAAAAACACACAACGTGTCCATCTCTGACTCGCTCAAAAAAAGAAAAGATTTTGGAGCGGCCTAGTCAAAGTTCAGACTTAAAAATACAATTAATACGCTGCTCCATTACCTTAAACATCCTGGTAATCCCCTAATATGACTAATTCTGTGAAGAAGAGTGGGCCAGAATTCATCGTCCACTGTCGTTGCCAATTATCTCAAATGCTTGAAAACTATTCATGTGGCAGCAGCATAAGCAGTTACCAGGTTTCAGGGGACAAATCCAAAAATGGGATGTGAGGGCATGAAAACCTTACTTCTCCCATGAAACAGACAAAATATTCCAAAGAAGCACTGAAAAAGACAGATCTTTTGTGCATACCTGACCATTAAAACCAAAACAAATGTATCTCTATGTTTATCTCTTGATTTTCTTCTTTTTACGTTTTTAAAGTAAGGGATGCATTTCCTATTAGATGAAGCTCTAAATAACTCGAGCCTTAGAATGGTAAAACACATTCATGGTTATTGAAAGCAACACTCAGATGTACAAACTCACCATGGGTCTGCGGTTTTCCACCAGGTGGATGCCAACAATTCCCAGAAACGCTCCAAAACTGAGCTGAAGGATCAAAAACAATGTTTGTGTTTGTAATTTAAAACCAACCGGGTCACCTTATAACCTTTCTCAAAAAAATAAATAAATTCTCACGGTGATGCCGGGGTAATATCCAGACACGGACACGTTGTCAGTGCGAGTGGCCGAGACGAGACCGACGGTGAGGACCACCAAAGCCACCATCAGCAGAGACACGGTCACCCACAGAGCCGTCTTCCCTCTGCGGACGTAGAGACCTGAAAGACGGGAAGAGTAAAGAAGGATGTCCAGACTCTGACATTAATGTGATTAAATATAGTGAAAATATTTCTGCACAAATCATGGAAAATACATATGTGACATGCATATTGATAAACATAATTTGATATTTTATACAACTAAAGCACATAGTGTTGTCGTCGTTACATTTTAGTCTTCAACTGTACAAACTGTTATGTGATTCACTGATTGTTGCACTTGATTCATCATGCAAAAGCACAGAGATTTGGCTCCAGGTACTTTTTAAAATCCTTCACTTGCTGACAACTAAATCTTTTTTTTTTTTTTTTTTGCAACCTTTACAGGAATTATTGAGCTTTTCATTTCATTTCATTAAATTAAACGAACTTATAAAAGTGATTGCTCCTTCTGTACAGCAGAGGTACCTCCTCAAGTATTTAGTTTATTCTGCTCCCTTTTTTCATGTGAATAATTTAGAGTTTTAGTCTTTCCCAAACCTAAAGGTGCATTTGTTAACGCAACAGCAATATTAACACGAAGAAGGCTAATGATCAGTTTCATGGGGGGGAAAATGAAGAAACATGCTTAACAGTGTGAAGGATGCTTATTTTTAAAGTTAAGTTTACCTGCAGAATCCAGAGTTTCTGTGGTTGTTTGCTGACTGCTCTGCTGTGTTTCGGGCTGCTGCTGCTGCTGCATGTTGCTTCAGTCAGGATGAGTCTAAAATAAATAATAATAAAAACAAAAAACAACAAACAAAAACACAGTCCAAGTGGTTCCTCTTGTGCAGTCAACTAACACTAATTTGCTTTCAAAATAGCGTCCTCATCCTTCACAGAGTAACGCGACGGGTTCCTGTGTTTCCAATCCACAGAGCTGCAGGATGTTCAGAGGAGGTTTCAGACAGCAGACTCTGTGAAAGGTCCGAAGGGTTCAACTTTACTTGTAGCCTGAGAGGAAGGGAGACGCACAGAGGGAGGAAGAAGAAGCCAATCAGCTCCCTGTGTTCACCCGAGTGGTGAATTATTCAAATATTTATCTTACGTAAGTTTTATACGGCTTCAGGTGGATTCCTGTGGAAATTGTTAAGAAGATGCTGGGAAAAAAACATACAGCTCAGAGTCTAATGATGCATACAATTAGGTTTTACGAGATTTTCATGACTGTGGGAAAGAATAATTTAAATGAGTACAGCACCCTCTACTGGAATGCAATATATATGTGTGACCTGCTGAAGCATAAGACATACATTGAAACAAGAAAGGTTAAAAGTAACCTACACTCTTATTTACAGGCCCGATAAAGATAAATACGCCTTAAAAGAAATTCTTCTTATTCTTCCTCTTTTTTTGGCAGCATCTCACAATGAAATTTTTTTATTATAATTCATCAGCCATCCATTATTTCCAGTTTTATTTTTTTCCCCCAAAATCCCTGCAGTCATCCTTATCACCCCCAGAAATTCCTGTAAAAATAAATTAAACCTTAGTTTTTTCAGGCAATCAGATTGTTTGGGAACTTTTAATTTGTAATCCTTAACAATTCATTATCCTTGGGGTGTAAAAGTGATGTGACACAAATTCCCATTACTGTTAAAGCCTCTCCAAAATGGGAAAAAGAAGAGAACATCCCTTTAAACTGAGGTAAATTTGTGTTGTGTTTACTGTCAGAGAAATAATGAAACACTTTTAATATGTGCAAAACAGTAAAATTATAATCTTCATAACAACCATTCAATTTAAGGTTTTTATTCACATCTTTAAGAGGGATTTCATTAATATTTAACATATTCAAATAATTATTTACATATCTAATGATCGACACATTGTTACTGTTTTTGTTTCAGCAAAAAGAGAAGATTGTGGTGGAATTTAAAAAATGAATGAGTACTTTGTAAATGCATAAACTAGAATATTAAGCATTAACCTCCTACATGATTAGCAGGAATAAATGTTAAACTAAAATAAAGGATTTATGAAACTTACAGAGACAAAAAGAAGTATTTTGTATGGACTGCAAGGGGTATAGATTAATTTAAAAACATCAAAACCACATTTGGATTAAATGCAAAACAGTGTATTTATTTGCTTAACATCTTTGTAGAAGAAAACAATCTTTAAATCTTGTTATAAACTAATGTGGTACACCGGGGAAGCAGAATGATAAAAAGTAGGAGAAATCTGTACAAGCCGTAAGCATCGGTATGAAAAATAAACACTCTGCTGTTTGACTTTTGCTTTTCATTTAGTCTCATAGCGACTGAAGAACTTCACATTTTTTACTCCTAACTAGAACAGACACATTGAGTGTTGGAAATAAATCTGTATATTTTGCAAAAAAAAAAAAAAAAAAAGATGTTTTTAAAGAAGCCTGATAAAAAATTGAATACCTTGGTGAACTGTTGAGCAATTTCTTACTATGGAACAATAATCCTATAAATATCTTTACATTGCACAGTTCTTGAAGTACAAAAAAAAAAAGAATCATTGATGACATGAATCCTCCCGCACTGCCTTCTTGCCCATCCCTGTACAATCACTCATATAGAGAAGAGAGGTTTCATGTTGAACTCTCAGCTCAGTGTGCAGGTGGAGGACTTGGGCGGCTGCTCCAGGATGGACTCACGCCGCAGGTCGTTGGGCAGGGTGCCGCCGGGACCCCACACGTTGAGCTCTCCGTAGATCCCGGTCTCTATCATCTCCTCCTGCCAGGGGATGGGGATGTTCCCCGTGGCGAACTCATCGAAAAATTCCTTGTCTACGTCTTCCAGAGCCACGCCTTTCACCGTGGAGAAGGCGCCGACGTTGTCCAGGTCCTTGGCGTACACCGTCTTGGAGTCTGGCACGAAAGGGGGAGGTAGGATTCCTGAGGGGGACAGAAGGTGAAAGAGTTTGTCTTAGATAGTTTGACGTTGGAGACATCAGCAACAGGATATCTAATGTTCTAGTATTTTACTTTAGTGAGTGAGCAACCCAATTGATATTTTACTCTAACAAAGGTTTGGTAAAGCTTGTACATTGAAATGTTTCAACTGATTTAGTTGGATCTACTTCTCAATAAAACCAAAGCTTTTAGAGCCCTATTTGGACTTGTTGACGGTCCAAACAGGGTTGGTCAAAGCTGGGAAATGATCAGAACCTTGTACATTTCAAAACTCTTCTCTGACGGGTGGGCAGAGGATTTGTTTGAAGACTTTTTTTTTAACCATAGAGCAGAAACGTCCTTTTGGTGACACTAACAGCTTGCATCTGGACATTTATTTCTGTCACAAACTGACCTGCGTTCAGTTTCCTCCAGTTAATGTCCTGGAAGAAGGGGTGAGCCCTCAGCTCGTCACACGAGCTGTCCTTGAACCCGAACCTCTTATCGACCTCCTTGCAGAGCAGACCCTCGCAGATGGACCGGGTGCTCTCGCTGAACTTTTCCGGATAGGTTACGGGATCGTTCAGAATCCGTTTCTTCACCACCTTGTTCTCCACCTGATGCGACAAAATCAAACTTCTGCTCAAACTCCAAAATCAAAGAAGCTCCTCGTTTATTCATGCAGCCTTTCTTTTCCGTCTACCTTCTCTCCGCGACTCCTGAAGGGTCCCTTAGCAGCCAGGAACTCATAGAGTGTGACTCCCAGAGTGAAATAATCCACAGAGTAGTCGTACTCTTCGCCTTTCAGAAGCTCGGGAGCCATGAAACCTGAACGGGAGAATAAGAAGTTCTCAGTGTTTAAACTGGAGCATCAATTTAGATTTGATGTAATGAATGAAATAATAAAAAACGCCAAACATTTTTGTTAGAAATATTTTGCTTAGTGTCTCAGTTGGCTACTGCTGTAGGAGATCTATTTAAAAAAAAAAAGCAATTTAATCTTGAATCGAATTATTTTCCTTGTAATTTAGTTTTCTTAATTTAAGATCATGTCTCTTCAAGGCCATCATTAATTTAAAATGAAAATAAAGTGACACAGACAAAGACGGAGGTTCTTAACCAAATCAATCATTAGGTATAAAAAGAAAAGCCTGCATGATAACTAGAGCATTATAGGATCTGTTGTTGTTGTTTTTTTAAGTTCAAAACTTCAAAATGTAACCGCTGACATTAAATAAGGATCAACTGTTTGGCTCTCACACATTCAGTTGAGGCCAAAAGCCTTTGTTTAAAGAAAATGTTCTTAAGCTCACTGTGTGAATGTTTTGTCTGTACCTGGAGTTCCAGCATAGCCCTTGATTTTGAGCTGATCGTCTGCCAGCTCCACGGCGAGACCCAGATCAGAGATTCGCACGTTACCTGTGAGAATAAAAAAAACAGCACAGAGATGTCAAGAGCTCACTCTCTGACAAACTCTATTTGCTATAAAAATAAATCTATCAACACTAGATGTAGTATGACAAAACAAAACCATCTGTTTAGTGGGTTTTTGAATCCTTGTAAATCCAAGAGAAAAAGCTTAACTTTTCCCAGAAATGCAGAGCCTTGTAAAATACTCAATCATCTCTTGACTCATCAAACTAATTGTAATGTCAGACAAAGATAACCTGAGTAAATACCAAATGCTGTTTTCAAATAATGAGGCTAAAAAGTCCATCCAAACCAACCTGGCTCTATGTGAGGCAGCTTGTCAAATCTGAATAAACTGTGAATTAATAACTGATTGATAAAGTTGTTTTTCACAAAACCTGCAGAGACCCGGTTACATCCAGACCTGATGAATCAAGAAGCCATTTAAATAGAACCTGTCTAATAACATGAAGAAGGCTTGAACATCTCTAAAAACAATGTAAAATACCCTCACAAAAACACACGTGTCCATCTCTGACTCGCTCAAGAAAAGAAAAGATTTTGGAGCAGCCTAGTCAAAGTTCAGACTTAAAAATACAATTAATATGTGAAATGCAGAGCCTTGTAAAAAGGTTTCATACTCCTTGAACTCTTTTTTTTTTTTGCTGCACTGAGTTTTATATACAGTTATCAGAGTAAAAGGTGTTAAAACACAAATGTAAACCACAAGTTTCAGATATTTTTAATTATATAAAACAAACCAAAAGTCAAAGCATGTGCCTTTTTCTTCTGCTGCTCAACTTTGCTTTGCTCTGTCACATAAACCATCGAAGTAACATGACAGAATAATTACACGGGGAAACAGACTTATGTTAGGGTATGGATATTTAACAGTCTTGGGCAGATTTGATTTATGAGATTTATTTGCAAGTAAGAATTTCACTTTCAACACTTTTTGCCATGTTTACAAAGCAATGACACTTCAATTCCTAGTACATGTTTTACTTAACCAGCTGGGTTTCGGTCATTGGCTTAAACCTCTGAAAAATAAGGGAAAAGCTAGTTCATGCTGATGAATTAGCTGCATTTAAAGTTCCTCCCTTTAGTTGAGTGCGTGTGTTTCTGACCCTCATTGTCCAGCAGCACATTCTCTGGCTTCAGGTCTCTATAGATGATCCTCTTCTGGTGGAGGTGCTCCATGCCCTGGATAATCTGTGCTGCATAGTAACAGGCCCGCGGCTCATCAAAACCTGGGTTGTTCTCATCCACATTGTAGATGTGATACCTGGAAGCAAAGTTATTGATCAGAGACAGGGTGGGAGATATTGTGTAATTTGAACTTCGTGGAAGATGACATGAAACAAACAATAATAATAGTTAAAAAAAAAAGAAGTGTTAATAGAAGTTCTAACCTCAGGTCTCCTCCATTCATGATGGTCATGACCAGACATAACTCGATCTTTGTCTGGAAGGCATAAGCCAAGGAGACAATGAACCTGCTGTGAACTCGGGCGAGGATCCGTTTCTCCACCATCGCCCCCTGGAGGAAGAAGAAGGTAGTAGTCGTAAGTAAACCGTCCTGACCATCTTCATTCACAGGCTTCTTACTAATCCCCCGTCTAGCTTTGAGGAAATGTTGTAGTTGTTCCTTCTACTATATTGACAAATTTCATGGTTTCTCTGTAAGCCACCAACTCAGCCGACTTAATCGCACAGTGTGTTTTTCTCAGCTCTCAGTTTGTGAGCCTTCTATAATTAAAAAAAAAAATTAAAAAGTAATATAAAGTAAAATATGAAGACAAATGTATTACTCTAACTTACTGGGTCTGGCAGTTGTATGTAGAGCATTTCAATATAGACTCAGTAAATATTAGTAAAGCCAGTTTCATCAAGCTTACGTTGAAAATTATAATTTATTTTGGGAGTAATTTGTGGAGACAATGTGCCTGAAATTTGACTCCGAACACAGCTTGCATCGCATCAACAATACACAGTAGATTCAGAATCTCTTACCTCATAACCTTTTCTTTTCTTTAACCTTTTCTTGTTGAGCTTTTTGCAGGCGTACAGTTTTCCTGTGCCTTTCATCTGACAGGCGGACACTTCCCCAAAACCACCTTTACCCAAAACACGGAAATCCAAAAACCAGTCCTCTCCCACCGGCTGCATCTCCAGCCACTTCCACTGCAGGAACCTCTTCAGATACATGCTCTCCAGGAAGAAAGTGTAGGGCACTTCTTTGAGGAAGTCCATGACGCTGTCCATGGTGTCGTTGAAAAGATCGTCGCCGGCTTCGTGGTGTTTCTCCTTGACCTTTGTGATGCCATTCTCCGGCAGAAAGGGGCAGTAATACTTGGCATCAGGCTCCATGTACCGAGACAGGATCTTGCCGGCTTTACTGGCTCTGTCCTCGTCCTCAGCCATGTTGTATTCCTCGATATCCTTCCAAAGACGGCAGGGGCCTTTGTACTCGTTGTTGGAGTCCAAGAACTCCTGGAAAAGCCGTTTGCCGATGGGCTGCTCCACGCAGACGGTGTTGAAGCCCAGATCCAAGGTTTCACGCAGACCTTCACAAACTGTGATGTGAGGCAGCTTCAGGCGGGAGCGGTACTTCTTGTCTCGGTTGACGGCTGGATTGGCGGTGCCATCGAAGCTCCCACGGGCAGAGATATAGGCAGAGTTGGCCACCACTGTGGTCAAGCCACCAATATCCATGGTGATACAGAAAAAAAAAATCTATTCAAAGAGGTTTTAGCTGAAAGTTTATAAAGGAGGAAGCCCAAAACAAAAAGGATGAAAGTAGGGATTTATTCGTCCCTTAGGGATATTAGAGGCAAAGTTTATCAGCCACCTATCATCCGCTCACTGCAGAGACCTCAGTGAGGTGATCACTGAAGCTCACAGCTTCTTCTCGCCCCTTCACACACACGCAGATCGGCCTGACTCATCACCTTTCTCCAAAGGGATTTATCCACTCCGTTATCTCTCTAATGCTATGTCCTGTGCTTAGCCCATGTGCTCGCTGCAAGAGACGAGGAGGCTGAAAACAGAGCAAGGAAAAGACAAGGGAGGCAAAAGAGAAGCAAGAATACATCAAAGTTCATTACATTTCAGACAAAATAATATGCATTTCCATGATATCCTCATACATTTGGTCAGAGCTTATTGCAGTGTCATAATGTAGCTTTATTCTGTATTTGTACAGGCTTTATAATGGTCTTACTGGTTTTCCTTTGGCTTTTGGTGCTTTTTGTCCCATTCTGTATTCCTAACCTATTAACAGTGTGTAAAACATTAAGACAGTGGACAGGAGGAGAGCAGAAAAACAGGTTTAAAACCCTTTGTAGAATATATTAAATGTTTCTGTATTTTATACCTTAAGAAAACAGAAGAGGAGATTCCAGATCGAGGACCTGAAAGTGAGACCATTCTACATTTGATCATCTACACTAGGTGATTCTTTAAATTCAGGAGGCTTGCCACGCCTTAGTAATTCAAAAATCAAAGTTAAATGGCAAAGAGAAAGACAAAACACGGTCAACGTCTCAAAAACCTACATGTGATGAAGCCAATTGTAATAAATCTCTTTGCGATATTAATTCCTAAAACTCTCAGTAAGCTTAACTGAACATAAACTTATAATTTCAGTCACTCCAAAACTGTTTAAATGCAACAACTTTTTTAAAACTGCTTTTATTCTGGCCAAATCTCAACTGATAGAATTTAAACTTGTATTTTTTTTTTTAAGTTTATTGAACTTATAATAAAGTTCAATCAGAACTAATAAACATTTATTTGAATGGAGCAACAAGAGAAAGTTTCACCTTAAAAAATGATTTTATCATCATTACTGTTATAGCTTACTACTTTACTTTATAAAATGTCTTAAAGAACAACGGAAATGCAGCCACACATGTAAAAATATCTTTATCAGTGAGCTATTAACCATCTCCTCCCACTAATAGGATGATGAAGTCTTTCAGAGATGTGCTGACAGCAAAGTTTGTAGGTTATCAGCTTATGCAGGTTTGCTCGGATGCTTGCACACACACACACACACACGCAGGTACACACACACACACACACACACACACACCATGACACGTGTGGAGCTGTGGCATTCACAGCTGAGTGTCACGCCGATGTTAGACAGGGTTTCCACAACTCCTGGGAACCAGACGTTTAAAGGGACGTCACGTGGATTTATGCATGTGAAGCTGCTCCATTACATGCTACTGAAGTGCAAAACATGAGAAAAAATGTCATTTTTCAATTCATTTTTCTTCATTTGAGTTCTCTTTTGTTTAAGTCTCACACAAAGGGCTAAAATATTTAAATTATTTAAATCTTAAATTCGGTGCCTGAAAAAAAAATCTGGAATGTTGATTGTCGTTAATATTGTGAACCCAGAAATGAACACTTTAGTTGTCCAGACAAATAAATAAAGTTCAAAGAAAAGAATGTTTGTCATCTTATTTTTACTAAATATATACAAATCAAGGTAAGTTCAACACAAATGAAGATCTGAATAAAAATGTAAATGACAGCAGAAATAAAATACAAACTTAAGTTAAAAACCCCCTCAAACAAATGGAATATATGAAACTAATAAATATAAACAGTAATGTCTGATGGTGATACATATTAACATTGCACATGTTTTAATAAATGTACATTTCAGTGTAAAAGCTCTTCCTTTTAGTGCCGGGTGGAACAGAGCAAAGCAGGCACATCATTTTGACATTCAGAGGACGAGTGCTGGCATTTTTTCTTCAGATAACACCAGTGAACAATAAATTATCAAACATAAATCTGCTGAAACATTTTCATTGTCTTTGCTGTTATTAGTGCAGTCCAATATACCCAAAAAACAAGATTTCTGGGCAGATTTAGTCAGTTTTCCTGAAACTCTCAGCAAGAAAAGGATGAGATTAAACCAAAGTACCATTAATGTTAATCGGCAGAGATCTTTGACTTCGGCCTGAGGGAGGGTCTGTGATCATCAATGCCTCAAATCACAACAGAGAAAGCACAAACAGTAATGTCATAGTATCTATAAAGAAAAACAACATAAATAGGCAAACATTTATATGGACAACTGTTAAGATTTGGTCCATGGATTTTCAAAGTTAATGTGCAAAATGCGACAATATTGAGCTCAGCATCATGAAAAGTAATAATGAACATACTGTAGAGACATGATTAGCAGTCTAAGTGTTAAAAAAATCTTCCAGTGAAAATATTGTAACAATTTCTCTTTTGTATTTGCTATTGTGATCAGCAGTAGTGTTGATCAGAGAGAAATGGATTTGAAGCAGATTAAATCCAGCTTTAAAAAAAAAAAAAAAGACTTCATGTGATATTGTAACCAGCGCTGGTAAAGTCACAGAGGAATGTTTTTTTTTTTTTTTCCCAGCCCTGATGTCGGTGTGGTCACGTGACCGTTTTGCGTTCGGGGCGAGGAACCCATTTGTGTGTCGTGATTCTCCACAGCAGCGGAGCCAGCAGCAAGCTGAGGGTGGTGACACTGAGGACCAGCAGGTACACCTGAACAGAGACGGGTAGTTTTACTCCCAACATGCGCGGTTCAGTTGCTAACATCGCTTTAAATGCTCAAAGGCCAACCTCCTTCTTCTAAAGTGCATCTATTAAGTGATCAACCACAGAAAAGAGATAAAAGGAAATCCATTCTTAATTTTAACTCTGATACAAATGTATCCTCTAACATTTACAAAGTTCTGCTTTTAGTCAGTTTAATTGAGTAAAGACACGTATTATATGGCAAGATGTTTATATATTAACATACCAGCGCGACTTTTAAAGCTATTTAAATTCATAAAAGCACAAGTATTACTTGGACTAAACATATCATCTAAATTTTTAATTTATACTTTCAGGTGTTGCAGGTCGCATTTTACTGACTTTGTAGTTATAAACAGAGTAGTGCAAGTTCACACTTGAATGCTAGTTGTAAAAGTTCAGCTCACACAGATTAAAACCGAAATAATTCATGTTTGTGTTTCATCAATGACACATACTGTAAAACATAATAAAAAATGCATCAGCTGACATTTAAATAATGCAAAAGATAAAAGTCTTGTGACAAATCTTGTTAAATACTGGCAGATTACATTATGCCTCAACATTAATATTATATTTTGCTGACAGAAACTAAGAAAAGCATAAAAATCATGAGTGACATGTAGCTTGCAAACAAAAAAAACTAACTGTGATCATTTTCTAAGCACTAAAGTTGTTTTTGTTGTCAACACCCCATCAGATAGAAAACTCAAAAGAAAGCAAAATGTTTTTAAAAGTTTCCTTTGAGCTGATTTGTTGGATGTTTTCTGTACAGAATGAGCTTTAGACTCACTCTTTGACAAGAATTGACAATTTTATGTTTAACTACTTACAGTCTTCAGAATTAAAAATAAAACTAAATTGCCAGGCCGAGCCTCTAAGGAAGCATGAATAGGAAACTGGCCGAGAAATAAACGGATGCAATTCTTCTAAACAGACCGAAATTTCAACCAGCTCATCACTCACCTCTCTGGAGATGATGCCGGCTCGACGTGCGCGGCTCCCCAGGACAAAGGAGAACTCGCTGACCTGAGCCAGACCAGCCGAGACGATCCACCGGATGTGTCGGGAACTCGGAGGCAAGATGGTGGACAGAACAAGCACGGCCATTGCAAACTGGAGCAAAATGAGAGAAGTGAGGAGATGAGGAAACTTTGACTGAAAGGACAGACTGAGAACAAAAACAAGGAATTGCTGAACCTTCATGATGACGAGTGTGAGCGTCAGGACCAGCAGGATGGTGAGCTCATACAGCACAAATGTAGGAAACACGTGAAGACCTGCGGCATCAAGCAGACAAAAGAGGAGGATTAAGCACAGTTTACATGTGAAATTCACTTTAAAAAGTGAAGCAAATATCACTGAAAGATCACAATATTCAGCCTAACCAATTGAGGCAAAGAAGATGATAGCGAGAAAGTCTCTGATCGGCTCGATGCACCCCATGACCTCGGCTGTGACCATGTGACCTTGCGACGACAGCAAAGCTCCTGCCAAGAAGCAGCCCAACTCCATGGAAACATCCAGAAACTCTGTAACCTAAAATACCAAACCAAATCAGCCTCTTAACTTCGAGCTGAAGATGGCACAAAAGAAGTCACACCAAATTTCTTTTAATCGTACCGTCAGCATGAAAAAGACAAACGCTGTCATCCCCAGTACCAGGATCTCCTTGTTGCCTTTGCTCTCAGCGTGAAGTTTCTTGTAATACGGACCAATCAGGAAGGATCTGAGCACCAAGCAAAGCAAAAGAACAGCAGCCAGCGACACCAGGACCTGAGCCAGGAGCTTCAGCACTCGCAGACCTCCAAACAGAAAGCTGGTTCAAACAGAGGAAACAAAACATTTACAGGACTGTAAGTTTGAGAAGGAGGAATTTATGATTAAGAAACAATAAATTACAACTTGCTTACTTGTCCAAGTCCCCGCTCTGTGCCTGGATCAGAGTGGGCATGACAGCAATGAAGAGGCCGAGCTGGACATCCTGCATCACCAACATCCCGAGGAGAACGCTGCTGTAGTCCAGGTCACCTGTCAAACACACACACACACATACGCACACACACACACACACACACACACACACACACACACATACACACACACACACACACACACACACACTCACAGCACTGTTTAAGACACTGAGTCAGTCAAAAACTGGAGGAAAGCGTTTCTGACACTTTCAGAAAAACTAGAATAACAATTTTATTAGCTGTCCAAGTCAAAATTGCCCATGTGAAATATATTGTACCAGCTGTGAGCCATAAAAGATTAACTGTGTAACAGGATTTCCCAAATTCAAAGGATTTAAATACATCCCATTTTCAGGGTTAACAGGTCGTCCTTTTTCTCCAACCCTTTGTTGCCAATTTCACGTAGAAGTATGCAGGGAATTTAAAAAAAGACATTTCTACGTACCTTCTCTTTCCACTCTGCTTCCTCCTGCCAGGAATCGTGACACCAGTGGAGTGCTGGACAGGGACAGACAGCTGGAGACAAAGACCGTCTGGGTGGGGCGAATATGGAGAAGCTGTCCCCATAACAACCCGGCCGCCACCATCAGCAGGCTCAGGTAGCATGACCCCTGAACTGAGGTCTTCCATACCTAAACACACATAACAAAAGAAGAAGTTATCTTCTTCCAAACACCAAAACTGACGACTAACAGTACCACTCTACTTCAAAGGAGCTTTTTATAATATGTTTCGATTACTGATTTAATGAGAACTTGTATTTGTCTTTATAAAAAGTTTTAATATTCCAAATTTTCTGGGCAAAAATTACACTCTCTAGATACACAAAGCTGGTACAGACGTACTCTAAAGAACTTGGAGTTGTAAAAGCACTTAAAGGTGGTGCTACAAAATTTTGACTCATATGGTTAAGTGACAATTTTTCAGCTTTTCAGATTTGTATTTATAAAACAAATTAAAACAACTCTGTATTAATAAAACTACATTTTTTCACTCTTGCATAAAATATTGACTTTTGATCTGAAGTTCATTATAATATATTTATAATACCAGATGACAGAATGACTGCATGTCAATGTTATGTCATAAAACTGACATCGCTGCAGATGGAGCATCTTGCTTATCACTGTACAAGAATAATCAGCAGCAAGTAAAACAACTGAAGAAAGCAATCATCGCCGTCAGGTTTTGGTCCAAACTTTTTCTCATTTACCTTTCGAAGGCGCTCAGGTGAAAACTCCAGTCCCACCACAAAGAGAGTGAAGAACACACCCAACTCCCCCAGAGTCTCCACCTGAACTATGGACTGCAAGAAGAAAAGCCAGTCGTGATTTGACAGTTCAGTAACAGTCACGTTGTTCTTTAAGCTGCTGCAGTCGTGACGCACAGACAGCAAACCTTGATGCTGTTGAATCCAGAAGGGCCGAGCAGGACTCCACAGATGATATACCCAAACATAGGCGGGAGACCCAGCAGAGTGCAAATCCAACCACAAGGCAGAGAGAGCATCACCACTGAAACCAGGTCCTGTTGATAAATTCATTTAAAACCAATTAGTGCAGTTTTTCTACTTCTTTTGCAGCCTGGATAAAAAACAGGATCATTAGAGAAGAAAGCAGCGACTAACCTTGATGAAGTGATGGTCTGCTCTGGGCATCGTGGAGTCTCGTGGTTTCGTCAGAACATACTGGTTGTTCTGAGAGTCGATGAGCATACTGAGCCCCAAGTCATCCTCCACCTCCTTATGTGTGGATTTGTTCTTCATTTTCCCTCCTTTTTTCTCATCCTCTTCCACTCTCAGCACTGCTTCGACATTCACTCCCTTCATCTACACGAAGTAGAGCGTGTATGCCTAACTGTTAGTTCTGGGTGTAACAATAACTGAATATGCACGTTCTCTGACACTTAGCAGCCAAACTGAGCAGACCTGTTTGTTATTGTCAAAGGCATGCTCTTCGATCTCCTCCTCTAGGCGGTCTGCTGCCTTCCTGACGTCCTCCAAAATCTCCTCCAAGATGGACAGAGTCTTGTTCTGGGCCAAAGCGCTCTTAAGAGCTTCCTGCTGATGCTTCTCTGCAGCCACCAGCTCCATGTACTCCTGTTCTTCCTGAAATATAACAACAAAGCCCAACGAACACACTAATTTACTAGCAAAAAAAGATTGAAGAATCAAAGCTCTTTTCATATAGCGAGTGGATGTTTAAAAAAACTTAATACACCTGAATGCAACACATTATTCTACTCAATTTCAGAAACACATTTAAAGTCAACTTCAAATGAGTTCAGACTTTTTTGTTGAGGGCAAATCTGCCACATTTTCTTTAATCTGATGCTGCATTTCTGCTCAGCTTCAGAGAAAAACATCCAAAAGGAAAGCATGTGGACTAAGCAGACAGAAAAATGAAGCTTCATTTCAACTTTCATCTGATTAAAAACATCTTAAAGCAAAATTATCTTTTCGTGTTTATGATGCAAAATGCTCAACAATGTTGCAACTTCTGACACTGGTAATGTCCTACCTTATTTTGAAATTAGAAAAGAGATCATATCTCGGTTTTTGTTTTACTGAGAGGATGAAGTTCTTTACATTAGGAAAAGTTGCTTATTTTTGCATTGATTACAAAGAAAATGTGGAATGTTGTTTTCACCTTTTATTTGGCTAGTTAGGCTGCTGTTTAGGAAAGTCAGCCAGAAGCAGTATGGATTTACTTGCAAGTATAAGATCCATAAAACTCTGAAGATTTTGCTTTACCTTTATGGCTGCCTCTCTGAGGGCCTCCAGCCTCTGTCTGCTGCTCTCCTTCATATTGACCACGTCCCTGTAGTCTCCCTGCAGCGCCCTCTGCAGGCCATGCACCGCCTGGAACACCAGGTGCTCGCTCTCATTCAGCTCCTTCTGAAAAACCTCCAGAGTGTGAACCTAAATGCAAATGAGTAAAGATAAGACAAAGGAAGAAAATCATAAACTCTTTAAGTAATGTAATTCCACATGATCTTAATGTGGTACGTCTCATGAGTATGATATCCAGATATTAATCTTAAAATATATAAATTCAATATTTAAGTCAAAAAGGCTATTTGGCCAGTTATAAACAAATAATATGAGCTAATTAATAACATTTTTCACCTAATTTTCAGAAATAAAAATATTTATATCTAGAAATACATTTTCTTTTTTTTTTTTTAGATCTTTGGACATTTGAAACATCATTTAGCTAGAGACAATTTCATGTCATTGTGAAGTCATTCTACAGAAAAGGTTTTCCTAATGAACGCACAGTTTTTATAAACAGGAAGCGTCAGATAGAGCTCTGACTAAGTCGTCTGAGTAAATGTAAACATTAAAACAACAGCAGAGATTTTTCACACATCTACCAGGAAAAAGCAGCTTCATCCATTGGCTTAGAAATAAAGTTGTGGTTTCCATTTTTAACATGTTTTTACCTAACTGACTTTAAGGTATGCTTACTTTGTCTGCTATGAAATAAGTAGGCATATACATAGTACCAAGCCCCGCCCTTGTATTGGCTGTCTAACAGGTTATTATCTAAGCTTAACTCCTGCTTCGTTTACATATACATGTGTGCTTAGTCTGCTTTGTTTGCTATCCTTCCTCCTTCACCCTTGACTGAAACCAAGACCAAGGAGTTTTGAAAACCTATGAGAACTAGCTGAACACATTTTAATTCCAACATTATTATGACTTCAACAAAAAAATAAAGTAAGTAAAAAGGACCATCCGGTGGTTTGTAGAGTGATACCTGGAAGTGCTTCTCTGGCTCTGAAAGGCTTTGGTCTTTCCCAACAGCTGCCGCAGCGACTGCCAGCTTGTTGATGGCCACATTCTTCTGCCGCAGCAGACCCACCAGCCGCTTGCAGTTGTTGGTCACCCAGCTGTGGCCCTGCACCGGCGCTTTGCTCCGATAGAGCTTGATAGCATGCCGGGCCACCTGTTCCTTTGGCAGCGCAGCGAGTGCCTCAGTCAGGCCGAGGCACAGCAGCCAGCACAGAACCTGCATCCAAACTGCTTCACTGCGGTGAGGAGTTTGAGGAGAAATGCAAGACCTAGGAGGAGAGGGACAGAGTGCACAGTGCTGAAAGCATTAGAAACAAAATCCCACTCACCACACTGATAGTCGAAGCTTCATGTTTGCATCTGCTACAGATTGTGTTTTCAAATACAACCCAGATTTTTTTTTTTTACAGTTCATCCTGCTTCAATTTAGATTTTAAAGGCTGCTTAGCAGAAACACATGATGTTCCTGAAATATATTCAGAGACTGTTAATATAAGTTGCAACATTATATGTTGTATATTTGCAGGCGTTACAAATATACAGCAATAACAAAAGTATAAATATTTGGTATCTTTAAATCATTTCCCATAATCAATCGCAACAGCAAAATTAGTATACAGTTTGAGAAATTTTAAATACGTTTTTTTTTTTTAGCATTTCTGACGATTCTTTAAGCGGGTGTTTTCAAGAGAACACAGAATGTGGATGTGCGTGTCCTGTCACACCATATTCACACTTTTTTGAAGGTGTGGCTACAACAGAAATGACAGCAAACAGTGCAGTGACATGACAGGACACCTTACCTGTTTACATTCCAGTGCAACCTGTCTTTCCACGAATACCTAAATCGACAAATCAAGGAGAATACTAAACATGAGAGGCAGTTTATGATTATATTTATCAATTCAGTTATGCTTTTACCTTCAACAACATGAGTCAAGCTGAGATTTTCTAACTTTCAAAACTCTTCCTCTTCTCCTCCTTCCTTCACCTGAACTGCTGCCACTTTACTGGAGTCGCTAGAGATCAGGAGCACCGTTGTTCAGATCTGGACTGCAGACTGAGAAAACATCAGAGCACAAACATGTCACTTAAGGTTTTAAGTGTCATGTGCAATGAAACATATTATGAGTGTGAAGAGGAAAAATACGCCACAAAAACACATTTTCAACAATACTCCTCAAAATCTGATTTGATCCTTATCAAAGCTTTATTTATCTATCTATCTATCTATCTATCTATCTATCTATCTATCTTTTCACTTTTATTTACTTGCTTCCGGCTCACTAAATATGTGACAAGAAACCATAGCAGAAAACATATTGCAATAAAAGAAGTGAATATACTTCAGTCCTGTCAATATGTCAAGTATACCTTAGACAGTTGCTAGTCAATCACAGGGCAACACAGAGACATACAGGACAAATCACATCTGCCTTCCTACCTAGGGTCAATTTAGGGAGACCACACATTACGTTTTTAAGTTATTCTTATTCAGTGTCCCTAGTGTGACAATTGTGGATATTGTACTGCTGGAACTGGAGCTGGTGAAAAGCAGCTAAGATCCCCATTGAAATCACTGGATTTCAATGGACAGGAGGTCTTTAGTAATCAAACTTTAACGACAAAGTTAGCCAAGATATTAATAATCAGACGCACACATTCAAACACACCCTAGACATAAATTAGACGTACCAGAATACACAGCAGTCGGTAAAAACATCCATCAGTTTGGCGTTTTGTACGGAGTATTAAAGCAAAGCTGTAACTATTAGGGAAGTGAGTCCTCGGTCTTGGCTCTCAGCAGAGGAAGAAGTAGACAAGAACAATCGTGTAGTTGTGCCGCACCGACAGAGACAGAGACACCCCTCCCCTGCCACATAGTTGGAGCCAGCGTCGGCACAGGCGCTCCCTGCTCCTACTTCATGTTTACTCCGACCTCCACCGTACGTGACGGTTTTCCGGAGCACACAGTGGGGGACCGACGGTGAGTTTAACCTGTCTCTGGGACAACTTCACGAACCCCACTGGATAAAGTTGAGCTTTCTGGTCTGGAGTTTGTCAATTTCCAATAATTTGTTCTTTAAATATTTAACGTCGGAGCTGTCAGTCCAGCTCTAACCAGCTGGGTTCACCCTCTTCTTTCTCATGGTGACATAACGTTGTCGCTGCTAACACTTGCTTTGCTAATAATAGCAGACTAACCGTACAATATTAGAAACAACTTCTTTCGGTAAAGTACAATTTAAATGAACATTAGCCAAAATAGCAGTTTTTATTTACGTTTCTAACATCAATTTCTCGTTGTAAGTTTGATTCAACCATCAGATTACTTCCGAAACATCTTTATCAGAGCTGATATGGGAGTTGTAGTTTTTTAGGTGTGTCAGTTACTGCGCTCGTGACGTTCATGCTTTTTCAAACTGTGACAGCTAACGTCATTCTAATCCTTACACGAGACTATTTTTTTTTAAATAACAACACAATTTGAACTAAAACAACTCAACTTTGCGTCAAATATGCCTTGGAGAGCAGTGTTTTAGAAGGAAGTATTGTCGGGGGTGTTCGGCGCATTTACTAGACGGCAACAAAGTGCTTTGTTGCCAAGTGTTATTTATTATCACATAAACATGTTTTGTAAGTTTCTAAAGTAAGTGGCCTGTTGACTTCTCCGGAACTACATTTCCCAGTATTTTGGTCTGGATCGTATTTCTTCTTGCGCATGCGCACTATGAGATCGTGGATATCAAGTTGGCCAAAACAGCTGGTGATAAAATGGTAGGTAATATTTTAAAAAAGACAAACCGAGTGAGAGACAGAGAGTTGTAAAGCCCCCGTTCAACATGTCACCATACCGACAGTGGTTGTCATTAATGTTTACGGTGCAGCACCATGTGAGGGTTCAGGCTGTCCTCAGCGTCGCGTTGCCAGTCAGTGTGATGTGAGAGTAATGGAAGGTCAGTTGCTGGTATTTTGAGATCGGACACCTGCACTCGCTCTACGTACCTTTCCCTTTTTGGTTAGTGGCCCGCCTGGGTTGCTGCTGCTGCTTCTGCAGGTCAGGAGAGCCTGTGAGATCTAACGCCCCCTACCCAAGAAAATCTGGGTCACAGAGAACCTGCTGTTTGATCACCCGGTGGGTTAGTTCCACCGAGATGTGCAATCTGTTAGAGATGAACAAAGCATAACGGGGTTATTTCTGTGATGCTTTTTGAAAGTGATTTTTTACAACTCTAACTTGGAAGTGTTTGGACCCTTGATTTGAGTTTTATGCATGCATTGCTAACAACACTTAAAAATTCTCAGACTGAATGTTTAGATTTGAATAGAAATCAGATCTTTGCAATCAATTGCACCAGGAACATCAAATGCATGTCCACAGTAACACTGGGTGTTTATTATAATCATCATTGACTTTTTGTATATGGTGGTTCATTAATGCTCTACTACTAGCATGATAGAACGGTCCAGATGTAGAAGAATCTGTGTCCCTGAGTTAAAACCAGTTTTGGTGTCCTACCCACACGATATCCTTTTACACATGCAAATTTACAAAAGATTGTTCAATGAATATGAAGTTTTAACATACTGATCTATGTGTATTTTCTCTTCTTAAACAGTTTTGTAAAGAAAAAAAAGATACTTTCTAGGAATGTTTTCATTTAAACAAAAATTACCTGAAATTTTATAGTAACTATGCCAAGTCAGCATATGGCAATGTAACACAGTCACTGAAAAAAACCTTCTGCATGAAGATTAAATTTAAAGCAGATGCACACTATACCAAAATCTCATCCCCTTTCTAAAGTCTAGCACAGACAGTAAATATGTCTAAGTATTTATTTCCTTGTGTGTTTACTTGCCTGGCAGCACAAGTTGAAATCATCACAGAAGGACAAGGTTCGCCATTTTATCTCTGTCACGCAAGCAGGGGACCAAACGGCTGTGCACTGCCTGACTCAGAATGACTGGAAACTAGAAGTCGCCATTGACAACTATTTCCAGAACCCAGACTTGTACTATAAAGAACCCATGAAAACCTCAGTGGACCGCAAGAAGCTTGAACAGCTCTACAACAGATACAAAGGCAAGTGTCAGGCAGACACACACAATCTTTAGTCCCCTAAAAATCTGCACTTTTTCTCTCTGTTTAGCTAAGTTCCCTCTGTCTTTTTTGCAGACCCCCACGATGAGAACAAGATAGGCGTCGATGGGATCCAGCAGTTCTGTGATGACTTAAATCTGGACCCAGCCAGCATAAGCATACTTGTAGTGGCCTGGAAGTTCAAAGCAGCCACTCAGTGCGAGTTTAGCAGGAAGGAGTTCTTCGATGGGATGTTGGAGCTCGGGTAAAAGCCATATCAAAAAATTTCAGTATTTGACTCTGTAATGAGGTGCTTATTTTATGAACACCTGTAATATTTTGTTGTGCCATTCAGCTGTGATAGTCCAGAAAAACTCAAGGCAGTCCTTCCAAGGCTAGAACAAGATCTGAAAGACAATGGAAAATTCAAAGACTTCTACCAGTTTACGTTCAGCTTTGCCAAGAACCCAGGCCAGAAAGGTTTAGGTAAGCAGATGACGTTGGAAAATATCCCAGAATGTCACATTTTCTGTCATAAATCTAAAATACTTGTAAATGTTTTTTTTTTTCTTTCCAGAACTAGAAATGGCTGTGGCTTACTGGAATCTAGTTCTCACAGATCGATTCAAGTTCTTAGACCTATGGATCCGCTTCTTGCAAGTAAGTTTTGAAGCTTTGCTTTTTTACCCCCCAGTAGTAATTAAGGTTTTTGGAGTTTATGGGAGTGTCTTAGCTGTGCACTAGTACAAAACAGCAAATTTGACAGCACGGCTATAATTACATGGCACTTCTTCTCAAAAACATGTTTTCCACAAAAAAAAAGAAAAAAAAATCCAGTGGTAGGAGTTTGATGCAATCCACTGATTATTTCCCCCACACATATACTGCTTGTTTTGGAAATGTTAACAAGACAGCGTTACCCTGTCCTGTCCCTGCCCTGTATTCAGGAGCATCACAAGCGCTCAATTCCTAAAGACACCTGGAATCTCCTCCTGGACTTTGGCAACATGATTGCAGATGATATGTCTAACTATGATGAAGAAGGTGAGTCTCTAATCACTACTGGAAAGATTGTTTTAGAAGGTGCTGTGGCATCATTCATCTGTCTAATACAAGCTTTTCTTTTTAAAACTGTGGAATAATTGAAGCCATATGGATGGATCCCTGGTACTAAAGGGTTATTATACACTTAAAGCAAACCTTGTGAAGCAGCAAAGTAGTGCTGATACTTGTATTTGCAATAACACCTTGAAAATGTTCCGATTTTTTTTAAAAAGATGCTCATCTCAGATAATATAGATGATACAGAAAACTTTGTTCACTAATCACAAACTTCAAAATATTTCTTTTTTTTTTTTTGTTTGTTTTTTTTATAATGGGTCAACATGTAATCGTAAATTGGACGAGAAAAGTTTTAAAATTTGAAAAGTGTGATGCGCATACATATTGAACCCTGGACGCTTTTATCCCAAAATCTAATCTTGTGCAACTATTTGTCTTCAAAAGTCGCCTTGTTGGTAGAGTCCTCCTATGTTAATACATTTGTTAGTCGCTTTTACCCAAAGCGACTGAGAAATTATTTATTCAATCTCAGTATAAACACAGATGTCCTCAGGGTTGTTGGAGAACCTGAGGACCTTTAAACAAAAAAGAAAGATTATGGAACTAACCAGTGGCACGACTACAAACGTACCAATAAATGGTGGTATATTTGAACTGGCAGGCAAGAGAAGGAGAGGATTATTCTGAAAAATTATAATTTATCATTCTATGTGAATATATTGAAGTTTGTGATAGTTGTAAAATGTGAAAAAGTTTTTTTTTTTTCACATTTTAGTAGTAGTATTTTAGTAATAGTATTCCACTTGTCAGACTGCTACTTTTGGATGTTAACTAGTATTATCCTTTTTGTCTTCTGCTCAGGTGCCTGGCCTGTGCTCATCGATGACTTTGTGGAGTTTGCTCGGCCGATTGTAGCAGGAAATAAACGCAACCTGACGTAATATTTGCCACAGCTTCACCAAATGGAGGATGCCGTTTTCTTTCTTCCATTTTTTTTTCCTATTTATTAATGAGATTATGATACAAGGTAGCCTAAAGAAACAGCTTTTAAGCAGGTTGGCCTGCAGATTTTCAATAATTTCATTAATTATTCTGCTGCTAAGAGGCCTTTGAAGAGGAGAAGAAACACAGAGGAAAAAAACAACACCAAAAGAAGAGGGAACTGTTTTGTTTTTACTTTCTGCTGTTGTGGACAGATGCTGGAAATGTTTCATGAGACTGATGAGTAAACCGATACTCATCACTTAAACTTGCAGTGTTGGTAGGTTTGAACTGCCACTGTGGACTCATTTAAAAGCACATTCAGCAAAGCAGTCATCCAGACTAAAGGCTTTTAAGCTCCTGCGGGTGTGAATGAAACATTGTGATAAGGTTTGGCTGTTCTGTCAGTTAGTATGAAGCTGTTTGATGTAGTCGAGGTTATCAAAATTTGAGAATATGTGTTTGCGTTTGTTACCGTATGTCGTACGAGTGCATTGGGTGGAGGTAAAATATGTTGCCTTCTGCACAAAAGCTGTTTTTCTTTTTTTGGTTTGAGATGTCATATAGTCAACGTTCACCTTCACCAAGTGAGAGTGAAAATGTTCAGATACACTATTTACGTCCAGTCCGATGACTGGACGAAGCCTCATGTTTTCTGATCTCAGCACCAGCATAAAGGTCGCTATAATGATTAAAATCCAGCTCTCATCAAAATGAGAATCTAGATGGTCAAAAATATATATTTGACATTGCTTGCACAAGACAGGTAATGGCATTTAGAATCTAATTGTTCACACTGATCTTTTTCCATTTTCCACCTGGAAAATGGAAAAAGCTTTACATTATTTAGGGCTGGGCACTGCAGTGCCTAAGAGCTTGAATTTCAATCTGTCTCTGGACTGTTTTCAGTTACCCAGGTGAAGCCTTGTCACCTCTTCGAACTGCACTGATATACACTTTTACAAGTACAGAGCTGTTCAGTTTACATAACAGTAAGTTTAGCTTTTTTTTTTTTTTAAATGAGGTACGCACAGCCAAGAGTGTTTTAAATGTTTGTTTACACTGTTTGAGGTTTGCGCTGCCTCATCATCAAAAGGTCATTGGGCTGTTGTGCTGCCATCAAGCGGTGGTTGAGGATTATAGCCTTTTTAATTGCGCTATAGGCAAGTTCTACATAAGACTTTGGTTGTTTTTTTGTTTTTTTTTTTGTAATTATCAGATTTACTGATGAATATGCTGACTGCAGCGTTACAGGATGCAGAGCTCAGGTACCAGCAGCTATCTCTGTCAGCACTGTGTGTCGTCCTGTTCTTATATCAGAGCTCACCCAGTTCCATGTTTTACAGATTACTGCTGTCACCATAACATAACCTTTGCCATACTTTGTCAATAAGGATCATGCATTATTTTATAGCAGAGCAGCTATGCACTGTAAAGTAGTTAAGTTTTAGGTTGATAAGTTTAAAATAGTTTGAGTGAAATTATAGATACTAGTCCAAATGATTGAGTTTATTCCACATTAAATCCAAATCAAGTGCCATATTTCTCATCACATCAGCTGAGCATGAGTTGATCCAGTGAAACATTGTTTAAAAAAAAACAAACAAATGTAACTTATTTAGACCAGTCAGAAATATGAAACTGAAGATATGAAAACATCTGTTTGAAATCAGTACAATACTTATGTATTTTATGATACGCATGTATTGTACTCATGTGGTGGTCCATTGGTACATTGTCTTTGTCAAATGTGTCACTGTTCCTGATGCAGAATGTTCTTATTTTAACAGTGTTATTTTGGCTGTGAAAGAAAGCAGCTCTTAATGGATCAAAAGCATTTCTCAGTTGCATTGGTATTAATAAAAAAAATGTCAATATAGTGTGATTTTTCTTTTTGCTACAGATGTCCATTGTCACTGCACTTGCACTATTTTGCCAAACGTTTTCACTGATCGGCTTTCACACTTGCCATGTATGAACTCAAGTGGCATCAGATTTTGGCTCATCCTTTGCAGCATGGCTTAGAATCACGTCTATATGAATCTTTGAACATTCGTGCCTTTTTGAGGTCGGACACTGATGCTGGACACGAAGGCCGAGATTACAGAGTCCGCTCATATTCATCATTCATGTTTAGTTGAGAGTAGGACTCTGCTGGCCAATCAGGTTTTTCCGCACCATGTTCATTCATCCATATCTTTACTGACGTTTTGTGCACAGTCATGTTGGGCAAGAAAGGGAATATCCCCAAACATTTCCAGTAAATTTGGGAGCAAGACATTGTCTGAAATAATTTAATATGCAGAAGCATGAAGTGTGCCTTTCTGTGGGCCTAGCATACTTTGGATGTGTATTTTTAGATTTATGTTGTGTATCAAAGAGAGAACTTAAACTATCTGATAAAACTGAGAACTTGCAGCCCAACTATATTCCATCTTCCGTAGTATATGAGCAATGTTGTGTTTGGAAAAAATGTAAAACTGAACTGTGTGGCTGCCTTATGCTGTATGCAAACATTGTTCCATTGCAGATTTAAAGCGACAGCAGGTGTCTGTTCAGGTCAAACAGAGTTGGATGTAAATTACACAACAGCAGTGAATGTGACGGAGGAAAAAAATCGATTCCACATAATCACAGCTCTCTGGTACGCTAGCAGAGAGCTGCTCAACTTGGTACCAGTTGTCGCTTATCAAGTTGCATTCTTGCTACATATCGTCATCATCAGCTCTTAGTAAAGCTATGTCTGAATATAAGCTTAGAACAAAGTACACCGACAGATATGCACATAAAAGGCATATTACATGTATGTGTGAGACACAAAAGTAACAATACTGAATACACTGATACATAAATCAGTTGACTGGATTTAATTAGTTTCTTGAGGGTGAGTTGTTGTGTGTGAGGGTGCATTGTCCTCTCACAGGACAGGTGAGATGTCGATAAGCTCTAGCACCAGCTGCTGGACATGCTTGCACTCAGGCCCAGCGGCACATTAGCATCTTTCCCACCCTGTGTCCACCCCTGATTACCGCTCCAAAGCCCGTCATCCAGCATTTAAGCTTTGGGTCCACAGGGATTGCCTTTTTAGGAGATGCATGGACACAGCTGAGCTCACCATTGCCCAAGACAAAGAAGCTGAGGGTGATAATGCAGTGCTTTCATGTTTGCGTGTGTGTGTGTGTGTGCGGCCAGCCTTGCTACTCAAAGTTAGTTTGGTAAACTGATAGGAGAACCTCGAAGATGGAAGGCAAGCAGAACTGTGGTGCAGCAGATGTGGAGAAAATGGCTGGAAGGGTTTGAAATTCAAAAGATTTTTGGTTTCTCTTCATTGGCCCATGACTGTTCACCTGTTGAAAGTGGAAGGAAGACCTGCAAGGAGATTCATTCAGGAGGGTATTATTGTCTTAACTTCAGCTGGGTGTGCCATTGAGAGAAAAATCCAGCAGGATGGAGAAGTTTAAAGCAGCCATGGTTCTCGGTGCCGTTGGCGACGCTTTGGGCTACAGGAAGGGTCGCTGGGAAAGCTGCACGTCAGGCAAGAAGATCCAAGAAGAGCTGGCGTCTCTGGGGGGACTGGAGTCCCTGAAGCTGGACCCTGACAACTGGCCCCTGAGTGATGCAGTGCTGATGCACATGACCACAGCTGAAGCCCTCATAACAGGTATGTGAAGAATTGATTTCAACAAGGATGACAGTATTTTTGTTTTTGTCAACACTGAGAAAGTTGTAGCAGCTTTTAAGTACAAAAATGTACATATACCTTCACATGAAACTAGTACTTTGCATATTGTTAGAAATATCCAAGCACATTGGATTAGATTAAGGATACTTCGACCCACTCCTTTGAACGTATAAATACACTTTGCTACTGCTCTTCTTTTGTTTTGTTTGCTTTTGTTTTAAATGTATTTTGTTTGTATATACCTGTATATTATTTTATTACACTACATTCAGCAAAGTCAAACTACGTTAGCTAGAACAATCTAAAAAGACTAAACTAAGTAACATGCCATCATCCGTCATTGCAACCAAGCATCAAAGTCTTTGGAAAAAACATGACACAGTCTGGATGCATGTTGACCTCCCCTGTAGCATGTTACTGGACTGAGAGTCCAAAAAGTCCAAAATAGACTACTCTGGAGAAGTCGATCCGCTGAACAATGGCGGATCAGTGGCCTCTGTAATCTGCTGGTATCATGTTTGGCTGTAGATGCAGCCAATAAGTAGCCACAATGGTTCTGAGAAAAAATAGTGATGACATCTTTCAAGATTAGGAATCCCTATTTAGCAACCATCCAGCTTGTAGAGACACCAGCTGGATAGACAACAATGTATCGAGAGTAAAGCATCATGTTTTTGCTTTTAGTCATGCCTCCCAAAGTTCAGATTTATGAAATGCCAACGTTTATGCTAAAACAATACAATTGTTTTTTCCCCTTATTTCTAGCTGATGAACAGTTTAACTTGATCAAAGAACAAATAAGTCATCTCATTATTGAAGCAGTTCTTTTGGACCGTTAAACGTGATGATGCAATTCAAACTTGAAATTAATTGACCATTTTCCAAATCACAAATGTGAACGGGTCCGTAACTTAGATTATTTCTCCCATGCAAAGATCACAGATATAATGTTCAAGGACCATTCAAAGTTTGCTGAAGTGACATTGTTTTTTGACCACAGGCATTCTGGTCCTAATCTGTGTTGTGGTGGAGTGGGGCTAAACTTAGCTCACGGCGGCCCCACTTATCTTTCCCTGCATGCCAGTCATGAATGACTCCTAACCACTGTGTGTACATGTGTTTGTGTGTGTCCAGATTACTGGTGTCTGGAGGACTTGTACAGGGAGGTAGTGCGTCTCTATGTGGAAGCCATGGTCTCTCTCCAGGGACGAGCTCCTGATCCCGGCACCGTGGAGCCCTGCGTTCACCTAAAACCTCATAACTTCCTGCTCGCTTGGCATACACCTTTCAATGAAAAGGGTAGATTAAGATTAAGATTTAGGAAGGTTTGTGTGGTATAAACCAAACATAAATACAGTAAAAAAAAAATAAAATAAAATGTATGTCCGTATCCAGGGTCTGGATTTGGAGCAGCAGCCAAAGCCATGTGTGTTGGTATGAGATACTGGCAGCCTGAGAGACTGGATAACTTGGTGGAGGTCAGCATTGAGATTGGCAGAATGACCCATAACCACCCAACAGGTGATGTGCTGGTAATTTCGAACTTCCAATGACGGGCCAAATATTGTGTTGCTGTTCGACTGTTCAGTAGATCTACTTTTGTTGATTCTGTTTCCCCAAATCTTGCTTGAACCTACCACATGAACTGTTCATCCTGAGGCTCTTTGGAACAGGTTAAGGACATAAATTAGCTTTTATGCAGGTGCGTTGGAGCAAGGACACAACTAAAAAATGCACTGCACAGGCCTTTAAAGACAGCGAGTCCGCTCTTATGAACTCTTCTTGTCCAGCTTCTTTCTATGCATAACATAAACCGTTCAAAGAGGAACAGGCCCTACACAGTGTCTCTACTGAGCATGAGCATGATTTACTTTTACACGCTCATCCTTTGTTTCAAAATCTACTCAAAGATCCACTCGAAAACAAATCTTTTAATCTCAGTCGAACTAGACCAAAGCACATGGTTCCATTTTATATTTATAATATCAGGAGAGCAAACACTTTTTCCGACAAACCTTGCAAATAACCGGTTTGCATATGAAAATGATTGTTATGGCGACTTAGTGAACCAGTTCTCTTTAGATACGAGTTTTACTTACAGTATTGTCCTCCTGTTCATGTGTGGTATCAAGACAAACCTGGATTGTAATCTAACCTTATTTGTCACAGTTGCAGCTGTACAAAACATTTGAGATTAGAGCTGCGACTGATACAATGAACGTGTTTAGGCAAGAAGCCGTTTTCTTATTGCCATGTCGTGACATATAACAACGACTGCAAATCTGCTCTACTTGAAAAGCAGTGCCTACTTGTCTTTCACATTTTGATTAGTGGCTGATAGAAATTCGATTTTTTTTTTGTAGCTTCATTCTTATACCTTATAAAAGGAAGCTACAAATTAAAGGTTTTTGGAACCTGACCATAAAAAAAGAATAAAAAAGTGAAAATGTAAAAAATAAAAAAATAAAAATAAAAAAATCACCAGGTAGATTTATGTAAATGAATAATTGTGAAGGTGCTGTAATATTCTTTGACTACAGTCTGAAGTGCCAAAGTCACGTTTGATGTCTCTCTCTTCTCTTGGCTTCAGGCTTCCTCGGCTCCCTGACAACAGCATTATTTGCATCCTTTGCAATCCAGGGGAAGCCTCTTGTGACTTGGGGCCGTGAGCTCATGAAGGTCATCCCCCGAGCAGAGGAGTACTGCAAGAAGACAATACGACACATGGCAGGTTGGACTCTGGCTCAGTCTAGATCATTTTAAACAACAAATCCTAAAACTTCTGCATTAAAAAGAGATCATCAATGTATGTTATTATAAATTCTTGTGCATTTCTGTAAAAAAAAAAAAAGTGATCCCTGAAGTGCATTTTTTTACATGTGTTTACACAGAATATCAGGAAAACTGGTTTTATTTTGAGGCTAAGTGGCAGTTTTACCTTGAAGAGCGAGAAATTGACAAGGACGGACAAAACAAACCATCATTTCCTGATGGCTATGATGCAGAGGAGACTGATAAAGTATGTCCCTTGGGGTTCTTTATTTCTCATACTATCAAATCAACGGATTCCACCCCTTTACAGACACAGGCCGTTTTCTTTTTTTTCTTCCCTCAAAGCAGATGTACAAGCGTTGGAGTTCAGAGGGTCGGGCAGGGCGCAGAGGTCATGATGCTCCCATGATCGCCTACGATGCGCTTCTGGCCTCAGGAAGCAACTGGACTGAGCTGTGCAAACGAGCCATGTTTCATGGAGGTGAGAAACTTTGACTTGCAGACCTGTACGTTTTACGGAACTGCGCAGAAAAAACAAAACATTCAAAAATGTCTTTATTTTTAGCTGACTTTAAATAGCTTTGGCTGCGTTTTTAATTGATACGGTACAGTATTGTGAAGATAGAAGCACATTGTGAGTTAAGGAACTCTGTAAACATGTTGTTTTAGGTGAGAGTGAAGCCACGGGCCTCATCGCAGGCTGCCTCTATGGCCTCATGAATGGCCTGAGCCAGGTTCCTCAGAACCTGCACCGGGACTTGGACAAAAGAGAACGGCTGGAGGAGCTGGGAGAAGCACTCTATAATGCAGCTTCTGCAGAGAAATGCACAGAGAAGTAATCCTGATCTCCACTGAGCTGAACTCTACTGGCTGTCAGAGGAACAGAGCGTGACTCCTCACTGTGGCCAACACCCTCCTTCATTCCCTGACTAGTTTTATGAGTCATGCTGTCCTTTTCTCACCGCTCACTCCTTGCTCTCTTTGATTTTTTCTGTCCACTATCCACACATCTGTCAAAGGTTTTATAAAAAGGTTAAATTGCATCTCACTAAAGATGCGTAACTAAGAAACGTTAAAAGAAAGGAATTAGCCTGACTTTTTTTCTTTGAATATCTTACTTATTATCATTCATATGTAATCAGTTGTCACAAATCCAGATATCATGCTGTTTGCTTAAAAGAATCATTGTCTTGATCTGCCAGTGACAGAGTTGTGGGGAAAGAAAAAACCTTCTGCTTTTTTTAACTTTAGTAACTTGGAGGTGGGGGAAGGTAGATCTTTCCTTTCTCTGACTGATGCATTTTTTTCTAAACCTAACGTTTATTAACATGAAGCACAAAGAGAAAAATAATTAATCTAATCAGCTTACAGTTTGAGCAAGTGCTGTCAGTGAAGGTGTGAGAAAACCTGCTTCTGCAGCTAGCTTTTGCTTAACTAATTTTCTTTTGAATCAAAGATTTTCAGAAAAGAATTTAAATATACAAGTTTAACTTTTTAACCTTTTGCTGTCCTTAGCTTAGTGGTGCAATCAGGGTTGGCTTGAAATGAATAAAAGGTCGAGTTGTGAAATAAGAATAATGTTTCCCTGTACTGTGTGAAAGTATTTGCACAACACTCGTATTACAGTTTTAAACCACAGAAATGTGAAAAAGCTAAAAAGAAAAACAACAACAACTTTATTTTATGCATGCATGAGCCAACATGGGATTCTCAGAGTGACAATGATCTCATGGTAATTGAGCTACACCATTAGAATATTATTTATGGCGTTTTGCTCTTAAGAGAGTTGAACAAATTGATATATTTATATATATATTGCCTAGACAAAAAAAAGTTTAATTATTCTATCTTTTAAGCCAGCAAGAAAAAATCAGTCAGCTGACTTGCAGTGTGCAGCAACAGCTACTTTATGCTTCATACAGACAGAGTAGACTGCATCACTTTGACACTTTCCATTTCTTACACTGCAAGAACAGAATGACAGAAGAGCTTCGTGGTTTTTAAAGCATAACTTTTTAAAACCTCGGTATGCCTTTATACTAGTAACCAGTCCACGCCTAATTAAAACAAATTGAACTGGCTGACTGTGTCTCCCTGTCTTAACATATATTTCAAGCTTGCCTTTTTGATTTTCAAGCAAACTTCTTTGTCTTGTTTGTCAGCTCCTTACCACAGTTCAAAGAACTGCAGTCTGGAACATTTGATCAGCTTCAAATGTGATCTAAATCCTAAATCCTTGCTTTTGCTGCGGTAATAAGAGAACTAATGAAATTGCCAGTTCAAAGAGGGCAGAGATTTTCACTGACTGATTAACAAAGTTAATAGGTGAAGTCAGAAAATGTTCCTTTTAGAGTTTAGATAAATTAAAACTGCTTTTCTCTAAAGGTCAATTCCCAAATTGCTGCTAAGGATATTGGTGTCAGTTTCAAAACGTCTTGCATGTCCTCTATTCTCCATAGACCAGATTGTTGGAAACCCGGAATCAGCCCCGATGTCGGTGCGTTGAGGAGGCTGCTTAGAGACCCCAAATGTCGACCAGTGCTCCGAGGGATTTTTGAGAGTCTCCTGCATTATCTAACGCACAACCTGCTCAAGAGGACGACCGATAACACAAGCATGGAGACGCCAGAATCTAGCAGTGCATCACAAATTCACACAAGAAACACTGTCAAATCTGATCTGCAGAAGGCAAAAAAAACTCAGTTTCAGAAAGGCGTCAGAGCTGAAAGCAGTTCCAACACTTCTGAAAGGTGCAAAGCCAATCAAAGTCAATCAAAAGCAGAATTGCCATCTCGGCGCCTTACCACGTTCCAGCTTCTCCAATCTAAGTTCTTAAGGTCTTCGCCCAAACCTTTCAGCACCAATCAGAGGGCGGTAGGAACTCTGCCTCCCAGCAGAGGGGTGCAAGGTCAAGATAACCTTTTTAAAAACAGAAATCACAACACAGACACCAGGATCAAAAGGCTAAAAAGACGTGGTAGTGTGAAAGAAATTGTTGCTAAATTTGCCCTGGCCGAGCAAAAACAAGAGGGTTCTAAAACCTTGAAGGAAGAGCCAATCAAACCTAGACCCATTGGAAGAGGAATCCTCCTAAATTCCTTAATGACGAGATTTGAAAACATAGCCACTGCATGTAAGAAAAGTGATCTATTTTTGTCTCACAAGCCGGCTTGTGGGGGAGACAGGGTTGAATGTCAAATAAAAGAAAAAGTAGCTGGTGTTGAAAGAGGGAAACACCAGGTGAACGATCAAACATTCAACAAGCAGAACCCAGGGATGAGTCAGCAGTGTAACTCCGATGTGCAAAAATCAAAAAGTAATAATATTACAAGTGACCAACAGCAAAAGCCAGGTCAGCAGACAGACATTTTAATAAAAGCAAATTCACACACAGAAGATGGGAGTCATCTGAGAGCAGCAGATTCCTTGGCTCAAGAGGTTTGCTTTTTACTAAACCAAATGAAAGGTGAAGC
The DNA here is from genome assembly GCF_001443285.1 of Poecilia latipinna. Classification (NCBI taxonomy): domain Eukaryota; kingdom Metazoa; phylum Chordata; class Actinopteri; order Cyprinodontiformes; family Poeciliidae; genus Poecilia; species Poecilia latipinna. Next base: position 399,459 of record NW_015113368.1, read on the forward strand.
TCGTGATGTTGATATTGAGAATAAAGGCTCAGAACAATTCAGCCAAATCCCGTCTACAGTCATAGAGGCTGAACTTACACAAAGAGTTAAATTTGCAGAGATAGAAGTACTTCCTTCAATGTCAGTGTCTGAATGGTCACTTCCACAACCCTGCAAAGTTCTTCCTCAGGAGGAAATCCCAATAAACTGGCAAAGAGCCACAGTTGTGATCTGCTCCCTTGCCTGGTCCACATGTACAGATTCCACTCCTGAACAATCTAAGAGGGAAATTAAATCTGAGGTTTATGAAAACTGGGAACAGGACAAGATATCAGAGGAAACCCAAGGAAATCTGTTGGGAAACCTGGAATGTTCTTCCAGTAATTTAGAGGGAGATGTATCCAAAAAAACAGACAGCATAGCAGACTCAAAAACCAAACCATATTCTTTGGAATATGCCAACGGAGAGATCAATCTCCAAAGACCAAAGCTTACTCAAGAAACGTTTTCAAGGTCTGTCATCCCATCTATTTACAGATTCAGTGGTGAAAATAATCCGATTGAGTCAACCCCACATCCCAAATGTATAACTTCTCTCTCTGAAAATCAGCTGTCATATTCATCTTTGATTCATCAAGGAAATGACGTGTCACGCTCAATGGAAGATATTGAAGACAAGGGCAGATGCAGTCCTCATTTCACTGGTCATCCCGCTGTAACAACCAGGAAATCAAAGGATGGAGCTGAAGCAACACACAAAGAAGCCATTGAAGAAAGAAATGAAGATGGAAAAGTATCAGCAAAAAATCATATTGGAAAGCCAGGAAACTGTAGCCATTTGGAAGAGACTGCTAACAAGGAGGCATTTGCAGGGAGTGACAGAGATAACGTAAAACAGAGGCCAAAGTACAAAACCATCAATTACGCAGATTCTTCAGTGAAACAAACATATAAGCCTAAAATAATACGATTTATGGACACATTCACTTTCTAGGTTTGGTGACCCAAGTCAGAATCTGCTAAAACTAAACAGTTACTGCTAATTTTGGCTAAACTTGTTGTTACATAGAGATCTTTGGGTTTTAAAGGAAGAGTGAAAATGAAAAACAAAATATTCAAAGTGAATAAATGTTTGTGAAGCCTAAACAACAGAAAACTACCTCAACCTTCACAGTTATATTTTGTGTAAATTAGTGTTGTCAAGTAGAATTTTATGGTCTGTCTGGTATGTCGTTTTAAATATTGCATATCTCCTTTATCACACCTCCTTTATCCTTTATCCATCCTTGAGTACTCATGCTTTGAAAATAAATTAGCTAATTCCTGTTGGTATCTAAAATCCACAAGGTAACAAGTATCTTTACAAGGCTGTTTACACAGAAGACAGTAGGTTTTTTTTATGACCTTGTCTTATTACGTTTCTCATTCTTTTTCATGTGAAGTTACAATATCGCAGCTACCAGACACATCTCGGCTGTGCCTAAATTGGGACAAAGTGAGACTTGTTCAGAGTTGATAAGCGCTCGCACCGCAGAGACAAACATGTCCACAGTTGGAAGTGAATCAGCTGAGGCAAAGCCCAACACCTGCAGGCAGGATCATACCACTGCAGACACTCTGAATATCAACTTTTTCCTGCAGTTTTACTAGAGAACGACACAAAATGAGGACATAAAAATTTGAATTCTTAAAGATGTTTAATTCAAGAAGAAATTGTGGGGAAACAAAAGTCTATACATCTGTGTTAAAATGGAAGGATTTTGAGAAGTAAATACAATGAGACCACATATAGCTACATCAAAACTTTTCTCCACCTTTGATATGACATTTAAATTATGTAGCTCAAACGAAAAAAAACTAATTTGACAAAGGGACAAATATAAAAAGGAATAAAGCTTCAAAACCTTGGTTGAATAGCAAACAGATATTTTATGGAGTCACCTTTTGATTTAATTTTTGCATTCAGTTTTCTCTGGTAAGAATCCGTCTACATCCCACTTCCTGGCTGGGCTATGAATACCCACTCAGCCTTCTCCAAATCTTTCTGACTAAAAACATCTGTTGTCCTCAGGCCTCTTCATGTGACCTCACAGATTTTCTGGCCCCTTTAACTCTGGACTCTGTCTCACTCCAGACATTTTTGTATTTCTTGTGGTTTCATCTGTTGATGTTAGCATATACTCACTGTGACTCTAATAAATAAATTCAGTTTTACCTTCAGCCTAAGGTCAAAACAGATTGTTTAACAGTTCTTTTATCCATCTAGACAGAAAAAAGCCAAATTCCATCTGAAAAAGATGGAATGATGCTGCCCCCACTATCTTTCCCTATGAGTACGGTGTTCTTTTATTGATGTGCTGTTTCAATAAATGGTTTGTTCACACATACATTTTGAAATTACTGCCAAAAGTTGAATCTTTCTTATGGAGAAATGTTAGATTTTAGTTGCGGCAAAAAATGTTTTGTAGGTGACACATTGTTTTTGCTGCATTTTAGTGCTTTTAGTCATGTACGATTAAGTGTCTGTCGAGAAACGCAGCTTATTGTGATTGCATTGTTTTTAAAAGATAACATCTTGTGTTCTTCAAACTAGTGAATAATTTTGTATTCTGTCTGTTAAACAGATCACAGGCAATAAAAGTGTGTATTTTATTTTAAGGAAGCTATTCTAAAAAGTATTAACAATTTTTGACCTGGTGAAGCGTGTGTTTGTATTTTCTTGCAAATACTGAGAAGATTACAAAGTAGGAATCTTAACAACAACAAAAAAAAACTTCCCACTTTTCCTCAAAGCCCCATGAATGCAACTTGAGTCCCTTTTAAACACTCAGGAATCTCTTAGTTACGACGTTACCGTAAATCCCGTGAAGGCAGCATTAGATCTGATTTAGTTTGTTCCAAATCCTCGGTTCAACTGCCCGGGAAGGAGGAGGGACACTAATTGGATAAACGTCCAGGAACATACGGTGGGTGGGATCGCTTTGGGGCTGGTTCTGGATATTTTCTTTGCTCTACAGAACAAGTTAGGTTAGCTCAACGAGAGACCGAGGACAAGCGGGAGCAGGTGCTTGTGGATGGCGATAAAAAAAAAAAAAAACAGAGGAAAACTCTCCAGATTCCCGACACGACTGATTGTGTTGACTGCGGCTGTATTGATAAAATATAAGGGTGACTTAGTTTAGAACTACTAATTTACCTCGAAGGGGCTTCGGGAATATTCCTTACGGATTTTGGGATTCTAGAGTAAGTTAATCTTAAGGGAGAGCGAGCGAGAGCGGCGTCCCGTCCCGATTCTCTGCACTCCAACATGGAGAAAGTGAGCCTCCAGGACATCTCGCCTCAACTTAACTGTGTGTCGATTCGCTTGTGAACTTTTTGGTTTTGGAGAGGGAAAACGCGTCGACGTGCAAATGCTGGAATCCTAGCTCAGTTTTTGTTGTACTGGAGCGAAAGCGGCAACGGGGACGCAAATCAACGAGACACGATCCACCATGGACCAGAGTACGGCTAAAGACAGAGTGGACAGGTAAAGCTGGGGGACCTAACGGTGTAATTCATCACCGTTAAACACGGTTAAAATGCTATTTTATCAATAACAACACCTCAACAATTTCTAAGCCTTTCAGAAAAACAAAGAGCTGCAAGATTATTCTGGTCCTCACGTTGTGCATGTTGGTGAAAATGTATGAATCTAGGCAATCTAGTAGTTAGCCAGTGACTTGTTACATTAATAAGTTAGTAAAATAACGGTTGTTTCTTTGAGTCGCCCTCCTTTATCATATTTTTGAACATCAGTTTTATTCTGAAAGCGTACATTTAGACTGCAGTCTGTTAGCATTGATGTATTATGGCTTGCAAACTCTTGTTAAATGTTTTATAATCGTTTTAAGTTAAAGATTTACTCCATTGAGAAGCTACCTCCTCATCTCAGCTGTTGTGTATTTGAACTTTATTCAGCACTAGATTAAAAGGACGTTTCACTACTTTTAAAATATCTTGAAGTATGTTGATCTTTATTTGTTCATTTCCAAACAGTAGTCCATATCAAGAATTAAAAATGAATAAAATCATCAAGTAAAAATGACACAGCCATCACAAAACCAATAAACAGTTATTCAGTTATGTTAGACCAGCTATAGTTAAAAATATTTACACATTCCCGAATGCTCAAAACTCAAAAATTCTCAATTTCAGAGCTTTTTATGACCGTGGTGGATGTAAAGCCAGGTCTAAAGCCACAACACTTACACAAACTTAGATATCCAAAATTTTAAAGAATGAATATTCTGTGTATTATAATTGAAAAATAGAGTTAATGTTTGTTTTTTTTTATGGGTTGACTTTTTTTTTTCTTTTTGCGCACTCAAATGCTTTAACTGTACACTGAAAATGCATTTGGTGTAAGACACTTTTATTTTAGGTTTGATTTTTTTTCCCCTAAAAAAATACTTGCAATGAAGATATTTTCTGCATTAAACACACATTTTCTCAATTTTGTTTTTTGTTGTCACATTTTTCCCCATTCTCATTGAGCTTTAGCATCTTTTTCTGCATCGTTTTTAGTATATGGAACACAACTAATTTAAACTTTCTTTAAGTTTTCTCTAATGGAAATACTCTATGTAAAGCATCTCATTTGCATCTGAGCAGGAATAATGCAGGTTATTCTGATGACAGAAATGGCTGCAACATTTATGCAATCACTTAAAACAATATTAAGTGATCCCAGTGTCTAGTTTGCTGCCATACATATGGACATTAAATCAAATGTCCTTTTGAAAACTATAGCTTTGTTTTGTTAAATGTCAGCTCACAAATTATTTATAGCTTTATTTTAATTAATCCTTTGGGTCATGTCTTGATTTTATGTTCCACTTCGGTTTGTGATCACACAGACTCAAAACAAACCTATCAGATTTCTGAACTGATGGTCTGTTAATGTGTTAGTTCCTCCGGCATGACTTTGCTCTTTGGGAAGGTTAAGCAGTAGGAAGATTAACATGTTACTTAAGGCATTAGCTGCAGCTACCTACACCCACACTTTGTCTTCTAGGAAAGGAAGATATGCCTGCCATGCCTAAATTAGCACGACGTAATCAGTGGTTGTCGAATTATCACAACTATCAATACTAGCATTACTAGACCGACATGGGAACCAGTTCTGTTGATTGTATTGAGACAAGTTAAGTTTGACTACGGCCTAACGTAATTCTGAAAACAATCCCTCCAGTTGCTCTTTAAAATTAGTTTGAAACATTTTTCTTTTTGGCTCAGAATTGATCCGTATGGCTTCGAGCGCTCGGAGGACTTTGATTTTGAATCCTACGAGGAGCTCATGTCCGAGTATCTCATCATCTGCACCCGACGCTCCATCAAGTGGTCCAGACTGCTGAAAGATACTGGCAAGGTGCAAAGGACTGTAAAACGTAAGTGTGAAAACCAAACGCACCCGCGTCCACGCATAAACGAATGGCCGCACCGAAACCCAAGCCAAACGTTCTCCTTGTCGTTCAGTAAAGCGCTACGTACGCAAGGGGATCCCCAATGAGCACCGCGCTTTTATCTGGATGACGGCCAGCGGCGCTCAAGAGCAGCTGGAGAAGAACCCAGGATACTACCAGTCCATGCTGGTGACCCACAATGACTCCAAACTGGTGGAGACCATCAGGACAGGTCAGGCTTCAGCGGCTGCTTCTTCACTCTGAGATCATCTCCTTTATAGGGCTTGTGCCGAGACGTGAGCTGCCATCCCAAGTTCAGCACATTTTTGGCTGCATTCACTCTTCCCTTAATTCAGATCAGTCCCTGCGGCTGAGAAACACACACACACACACACACACACACACACACAAACGCCGGCACACACAGCACAATGTTGCTGCATTTTTATTTATTTTTTCACTGTAGGAAAGGCTTTAACCAGATGAGCATTTCCTGGTTTATCTGGCATACGTGCTCCTTGGATCTTTTTAAATGGCATTGATTTTGCTTGTTTGACCAGAGATACGTTTTTTTTTCTCTCTCTCTTTTTTTTTCCTTCATCGTCCTAAAGTTAATTTGTAAGGATGAAAGAAACTTTATTGAAATAAAGTTTTTAAAATGCTATTCTCTGCTTTAAAAGTAATCAATTTCCTGCTTGTGTTTAATGATGCGTCACTCTTATCCATATTTGCACCCACAAACCTGCAGAAAGCATCATTACCATCAGCTTGTTTGAATCTTTCAGACTTGAACAGAACGTTCCCAGACAACGTCCTGTTCCGCAAGTCTTCTGACCCGTGTCTGCAGAAATCTCTGTTCAATGTGCTGCTGGCCTATGGCTACCATAACCCATCGGTGGGCTACTGCCAGGTACTGCTCGCCTTCCTTAATCCAAGCTGAAACAGATTTCTTTTTATCTTCGTTTTAGTTTGTAATAATTGCAGTTCAGAAAAATAATACGTCAACATCATTAACTAGATCAATCGCTACTATAGGTAAAAAATTAATTTCTATGTTGTTGCAAGTTGGTGTAGTGGAGTAATAGAAAACCAGGAGAACTGACAGTCATGACATGGATTCTGCTGATTTGCTGAAACTGAATCAGAAGAGTTGTGATCAAAACCACTATTTCAATCTGGTGTGCTTATATACTACAGACCACAATTTCAAATAAAAATAAGACATTTTTTGGGAATAGTTTTTATAGCATTTTATGTAAGCGCTCAGAAAGAGGCTGGCTGTGTCGGCTTGGTGCGCCTTTTTGTTTGTTTATTAGAATTTGAAAGGCAAATATCGTTTACCAAAATGCAGCTGGCTTTAAATTCAAACAAGGTTTCAGAGTATAAACAGATTCCATTCATCCCCTCTGAAACCGGCGTGGTTTTATTTGGGACGTCTGTGTGTGTTCCTGGTACACACACGGCTTTTTTTTTTTTTTTTTTTTGTCATGTCGTGCCTGTTAAACCAGCAGGAACCAGTATAACGTAGCTGTAGTTTGGAAACTCCCCATCACACCTGGAGGGTTGCCATCTTTTCCACGACATGCAAATACTTTTTAGATATATTTTATAGTAAAGGTCAAATTATCAAATTATCAGCATGGTCAAGGTTTTTAGCAGATATCTTCAATTTTGTACTAGACTTTTAAATGGTCCTCCGAGTCAAACTGCTCTTCTGTATGATGAAATGTGTGAACGATGTATTCAAGTCTCATTTATTTTATTTGTTTTTCTATCTGTAGGGCATGAACTTTATTGCTGGTTATTTACTGATTATCACTAAAGATGAAGAAAAGTCTTTCTGGCTGATGGATGCACTGATTGGGAGAATTTTGCCAGGTATGTTCGCGAATCGATTTTCTTGTCATTGTTCGTCTCTACTCTGCTCTGGTGATCAGACTAATCCTGATGAGAATTTTTTTTACATGGGGCAAAATAATTGCAAAAAAAAAAATAAAAAAATACAGTGGAAAAAGTGTGGTACAAAACACAGTACTCCTCTTTTAATATCTATGTTTTTGTGTATTGTATTTAATTTCATAGTAACCGCATTTACCCTGTAACTTTTACACAAGGGCAATCCTTTGTGCACCCAAATCAGGTTTGTTTTTATTTCTTACACCTGGCCAAATACAACAAATGTTTTCAGAGTGACCTAATTCCTGTTCTTGTCTCTAAGAATAGAGTTGTTTTTTGTTTTTTTTTCTAACGCAAAACAACTTGCAAACTGGATGCCTCTTTTTTAAAAGAGGCAAATGTGACAAACTTGTTCTAAGTTTTGGCTCTGCTATGATTTGCATATCCTGTTCCTACAAAAAAAAAAAAAGAAGAAAAAACTTCCTGCTTTATTTGTGTGACTAAAATATTGCAGCTTAGTTTATTGTTGAGCTGGTAGAAGTTATTTTATATCCCACAAGTGCTTCTGAGTTGGCAATTGTTTTTTTTGTTTTTTTGGTCTACGTATCAAAACGTTTTGAGTGAAACTCTCACTGTTTGGGTCATAGATTACTACAGTCCTGCTATGCTGGGACTGAAGACGGACCAGGAGGTGCTGGGGGAGCTGGTGAAACTCAAAATCCCCCGAGTGTGGCAGGTGATGGTGAAACACAATGTGATGTGGACACTGGTGGTCTCTCGCTGGTTCATCTGTCTTTACATTGACATTTTGCCTGTGGAGGTGAGCATGTGTATTGTATATTTATATATTTTTAATACTTTGTATTCCAATACTCAATATTAGAACAATACTGGAAAAGAAAATATTTGAATCAGGAAACGTACTGACCTTTTTTTTTTTAAATGGAAAAACAAGTGGTTCGATGGTGTTTTGCAAAGGCCTTTTAAAATCTTTCCCTCTAGTCTCACACTTTACATACACACAGTTGATTCTACCGTTTGGTTTTAGACGAAAACGTGGCTTTGTGTTTCAGTTCCGACAGCGGAGTTTCTCCTCCTTTAAACGAGTTGTTGTTGCCGTCTCCCTCCGTTTGAGTTGAAACGATGTTGGCTCCAGTATTTGTTCTCCAAATATGGGAGGAACTTTTAACCAGGCAGTAACACATGGAGACGTTACGCCGTTTTCTCAGAAGTAGATCTGAACACAAACACTGCACGAGTTCGGGAACATTAGTGCATTAGTTTCATATATTCCTCCCTTACGCTGATGTTTTGGGTGGAGAACATTAGAAGGAGGATATAGGACAGAGAGCATTTGTGGAAAACTTTAAAGATGACTATATGTATATATATTTTTTATATATATATATAAAGAAAACTGATTTTTTTCCTACAAATTGTTTGCATTTCTAACAGCATTCTGTTTTTGTAGTTAAATTACAGATTTATAATTTTTTTTTTTTTACATGAAGCATTACATTTTTGTTGTTTTTCCCTCAGACCGTTATGCGGATTTGGGATTGCCTTTTTTACGAAGGTTCAAAAATCCTGTTCCGTGTAGCTCTTACGCTGATCCATCACAACCAGGCTCTGATCGAACAGGCCAAATCCCTGCCAGACGTCTGTCAGGCCTTCAAAGACCTCACGCAGGGACCATTTGTTGAAGATTGCCACCCTTTCATGCAGGTAAGAGGAACGGCGGGCGGCGGTGCGTCCCATCTTTGCTCCTGAAGGAAGTAGTTTCACTAGATGGGAGCTCGCTCAGAATAAAGGAGTTGTCCCGTTTTATTTCTGCTTCTGTAATCCCATAATCCTGGTGCTTCTCGCCTTTCCAAGAAAATCTTCACTGAACCGGGAAGTCTCTCCATGGCAACCCTGACCAAGCTCCGTGCGACGTGTCGTGGTCGACTCGCCGAAGGAGAATCCTGACCTGGACTTCCAAGAACGTCCGCCGATGCATTCCAGAAGGGTGGAGCTCCCAGTAGCTCGTTTACACCCGAGTCACTTTACACTGAACTTTGTCTTAAAGCATAAACTGAGACAATCAAAGCTGACATGTTGTGCTTTATGACCCGATGATTCCATTTCATGCCATGAAATTTGTCTTAAGTGAAGTTTCAGATTTTTGCACTTTAATCCAGGATGGCAAAAGCTAAATAGAAAAACCTGAATGAAAACAATGTTGTTCCCTTAAAGCACAGCCCAGGAATAAAAATGTCCACTGTATATCACATCTTTGTCAAAAATTTAAACACTTTTTGTTTTTTAGGTGAAAAGTTGAATGATGAAATGTATTGATTAAATATTTTGAGGTGTTCATGTTAAAACTAATCATTTAAGCGAAACTGTCCATTACTGGAGATGTGAGCTTAGTTTATACAATGTATTTAAATCAAGTTACCTTGGTGATCCAATACAAGCACAACCGAAACAGCTGCTCTGTCTGCGTTTTATGTACCAGGAATCACTCCAACATGGACTCTAAATATTTTTATTACATTACAGGAAAATGCATAACAGAAAATAGATATTTCCGTTTGAAAAAAAAAAAAAGCATTCTTATTTTTTGTAAGATGGGGGAAAAAAAAAGATGGAAACCAATTCATTTGGTACTTGATCAATGAGTTGTTACAGTAGAATACTGTAGGATTCTACTGTAACAACTCAGATTTAAATCCGAGTCATAAATAAAACAAGAACTCAATTCAGCAAACAAGCATTTGTGTACCCAAAATATTTCACTAAATGGCCATTAAGGTTAGATTTTTCTAGAATCCCATTCTTGAGTTCTTGGGAGGCAAGTTATAAAAGAGAAGGACCCAGAAGGTAAATAAAAGTGTAGTTTATTTTAGTCAAAACTGTCATTTTGACCAGATTAAATGTTGAAATGGAGAGAATTGCTTCCTGTGTTTAATACAACTCATACCCTCTGGTTCTTGCTTTAAATTTGAGAAGCTTCTCAAATTTCTGTATTGTTAAATAAATACGCAATTTACATCCAGAAAGGAGGGGAAACATTACACCAGCCTGAGAAATCTGAGAATCTCCCCTTTGCTGTGCTTCATTAGATATTTCCCTTTTCATCAAGGATCATAAAGGAGAAAAAAAAAATCCTCGACAGAATCTCTGGCATGAGATTTTAAAAGATGTTACAGCGTTTGATTCTCTTTTCTATCACAGATAATCACACAGCTTTAAAAAAAAAAAAAAAAAAAAGCGATTCAAGCGATGTGTTCACCTGTCAATATAATCTCTGAGCTGAAGCGTTGAGCGGACTTGCTCCTCACCAGCTTCAACGTGACAAACATCTAAAGTCAGCAAGTAGTTCACGTTTTATCACCCACACAAGAAGTCAAAGAAAGAAAAAAATATCCAGGACATGCAGAGAACAACTTTCACTCACTCAAACTTTTCCTTCACTTCCTCCCACAATTTTTATTTTCTCCCTCCTTTCTCCCAGCTCTCAGTCCGTAAGGCTCAAGTTAAACCAAGCGTCTGCTCAGATGGTCTGGTACCCAGCATGGCTCCTCTTCCTGCCTATTAGATACGCGATGAGGATGATGAGCACCAGACCAGCCAGTGCTGCTCCAACGATGATGGGGATCAACATCTGGTCCTGGTCCAACTGGCATTCCTCCGCTGCACAGAGCAGGTTTACAAAATAAATAAAGTGCTTTGGATCTCAATTTCTTCAGTTCTGAAAATGGAAATTAAACCCCAACAATACCTGCTGCAAACTGGCTGGCTGTGACTCCAAACGGCTGCACCTGCAGTCTGAATGTGTTGAGAGAGAAAGCTGGGACCACGAGCAGAGTCTGCTCCGTGTTGCACATGTAAGAGCGTCCCAGCGTGCTCCGGAGGTAGTCCAAACTGGTGTTACTGGCTGAGAAAGGAGCTGGGAAGAGAATGCACCAGAAATTTGGCCGAGCAAACGTTGGCATTCGGAGCAAAGACACTCAAAACCAGCGACCTACCAGTCATGTCGGACCAGTTGGCCAACAGATTTATCCCACTCAGATGGTACTGGCTAGTTATTGAGTTCTGCAAACAGGAAAACAGTGCTCACCGCTTGTAATGTTTGCACACGTTACTGGAAATTGAGTGGAAACGCAGACGTTACCATGGAGAAGGTCAAATTGAGCGTGGTGGTTTGTTGTGTTAAAACTAAGCTGGCAGTGGTGCTGCCACACGATCCTGATGTTACCGTCAGATTGGGGTTCACGTTGACCAATTCCTGAACAGTCTGGCAATGGAGAAGACAATTTTTTATTTTATTTTTTGAATACCTCATACTATTATGCTAAATGACAATGATCGAGCTTCATGCCGACCTTATTTTGAGCCTGAGAGACGTAGGAGACGTTGAGCTGCAGGCCCATTTTGGCGAGGAGACAAACGGTACCGCTGCTGTTCGTCACAGAGAACACTCCGGTCGCGGGCGTTCCTGGTGGAGTTGGTGCCGGAGCCGCAGTTGTAGTTGGAGTAGGGGGCGCTGTGGTGGTGGTTTGATCTGCCGCGCACACACTTTCTGTGACGAGACACAACAGATGCCTGGTCAGTTTCGATGCAATAATAATATATAAAAAAAAAAAAAAGATTGTTTTAAAAGAACAAAACGTACCTGCTGGGCTGAGGTCATTTCCTGGCATGTACGCCTCCAGCCTCATAGCAGAGAAGGTGACGGCAGCTCCTCCCGCTCTGATGGTGGTGGGGCTCGCACAGCGGTAGGTGGTGTTGATCGGAGCCCAGATCCCGACCGAGGAACTCACCACAGTCACTACGCCTGAAGGACACAAGCATGCAGGCAGTGAATTAGTTAACATATAATGTAACAAAAACTCATTCAGAACATCCACTCCCAAAAAAATTAAACCATCAAACTGTTATAGTTATATTCTAATGATCCCTATCTTTGTGTAATTGCTGCAATATTAGGAGCATTTGCGAATGTTTTTGTCAGAGTGAGGTCTGAGTTTTTTCACAATTTGTCACATACCATATTGTCACAACATGACAGCGTATGTAAAAAACAACAAAAAAAAACAACTCTTTTTATAAAAGTTAAATACTGCAGCTTTAAAACTGGTAGTAAACATGAGGCGGGACCACTTTAATGCACGTTCTCACCAGAGCCGTTAGACTGCGGGAACAGCGAAGTGTCGCTCAGGTTGTACTGGAGCGTCAGGTTAGTGACGCCATAAAAACTCCCATTTTTCGCGAAGCTGAGGCCGAGCGCGTGACCCGATCCGAACACCGCCACCAGCCACGGCGGGCGGCCTGCTGCTCCACACGAGCTGCTTGCTGCGTCGACCGAGGTGGAGTCCGGCAGAGAGGTGGAAACATTACTCTGAGGGGAGAAAACAAGCGAGTTCATAAGGTGACACAGCAGAGCATGTAATGCCGAGAAAAGGAGACGCTTTTCTGATTCTACGCAAGCAGAATATTGAGCACTTGCCGTGCTGTTGAAGGTGGTGTATGTGATGAAGAGCAATGCAGACAGCTCGGCTTTGATGCAGGTAGAGTTCCCTTCCTTCACCTCAAGAGTGACTGCCTGAGTGCAACCTGCAAATGAGGACACAATAAAGGGACTGAAAACAGCTACATAACATGGAGATATTTTATTTAAAAAATTGTATAAAATTCAATTAAAAGACTGGGACATGTATACTTAAGTTGTTGTTTTTCATACAAGTATGTTACCAATTTATATAAACCTGAGTTCTGAGTAAGAATATGAAGAACTACCACTTCTGCTAGGAAATACTAACGCATTCATATTTTTCACAAATTTAAAAAACAACGCTGTATCTTAATTATATATTTGGGGGGGATTTAGATGTTTTTCTTTGTTTTGTTTTTACAAAAGTGGGTCTTTTTTATTGGAGCTCAAAATAGTTTGTTGCAAATATTCCCAATAGTTTACAAGTCATTTATTCTTAGTTACTGGTTCGATAGCAATATTTTTCACAGTTTCTTCATAGTCTTTGCACTTTTGCTGCAAAGATTTCTGAACCTTGTATAAACATAATGTTCTACAGAAAAAAAGTTACAAATTGGCAGGGTCCAATGCGACTCACTGCTGATATCCATCTATAAAAACAAGAATGACAGTTCACACAGACCTGCCACTAGAGGTCGTAAGAAACAGGAAACTTTGAGACAAAGAGGAACAAACTTAATCTCTAAACCTTAAGATTGTGAAATAGAAATTGTCCTGCTGCGCCGAGATTTTTCCAGAGCTATTTATGCAGACTTTGTACGAAGTAGCAATGTAGAAATTGACACACGTACACAGAAAGCTGTTAATACATTATTCATAATGTGAAACCTGCCAAATTACTGTTCCCTGGCTGCGGGTGTGCGCAGTCCTGCTTTCAAACATTAACAGTGAACATCCTGAACTTGAATCACCAGCAGTTACCAGACTTGCATATTTAAACATTATCTTTTACAACACAGACTTTATTACAGTCTCCCCAAGAATCTATAAAAAAGTTAAAACCGAAATTATAAAAAAAAAAAAAAAAAAACTGGAATAAAAATACTTAATTCCTTGCATTGTTTTCTGTTTTCATATATATATTCTGCCTGAGTCATGATGCTATGCAGTTTTATTTATCAGACAGTCAGCTTCTCCTGATTTCTGACAGCTGAAATGACCCAATTGTTGGGAGCAGTCTCGGTTTCAGGCGTCTCTCCACCTCTGCCAGTTGCTGCCTTTTTTTAAAACGTGTCCCTCAGGTCACCTCTGTTCAAAGCGTAAACACGCAGTAGACAGCTTACACAACGCAACAATCCTGTCATGAGGTAAGCTACTGTGTGTACAAAGTATAAAGTATAAAGTTAGGGTTTTAATGTCAGACAGAAAGCTATCCCAAACTGCAGCTTGAGCACACCGGACAATATTGATGCAGGAATTCAACGACTCAGAAGAGAAACTGCAAACAGCCGGTGATTAAAAACTGCTAAGTTTATGTTTAAAGAATGCTCATAAATGAAAATATTCAGCACTATTCAAGCTAGTAATGGTCTGCTGTTTTTTCCCCCCGGCGTCAGCAGCACTATGTGCCTGTGTGTGTGACAGGACTTCACCAGTTTCTAAACTAACACTGTCTGTGGGCCCCTCCAGAGCTCTGAGCAACACAAAGCCATTATGGCAGTCATGTGAAGCTCTCAGATGAAACAACAATGAGGCTTATCTGTTGGTCCACAACATTCACAATACAAGGCCTTTATATCAGTATCAAATACAAAACAAACAAACAAAAAAAAAACACAAAGTATGGTGACTTCCTGAGACTACAGTCAGGATTTTCAAAGACAGGGAAAACCTTGAAAGGCTCTGAAATCGAAGATACTGATCCTTTTTTAGGGCAAAGTGTCCTTTAGTAGCTAATATTTATCATAAGGATTTCTAATTTATTTCACCAGTGCTTATTCAGTTAAGTATGTATCATATCTGCATCTCTGTTAATTTATTAGGAAAAAAATATCTAAACTTTTATGAGATTCAATAAATGGTAACATGAGATTATCACTTGAGACACTTCAAATTGAAAGCATATCATTTTAAAAATGAATTGACTAATCCATCATTTCAAATTACACATTTGCAAATTCCTGTAATTTACGGAAATTAGACATGTTGGAGGTTTAATTTACTGAACGACTAAATAAACATAACACAAATCGTGCTGTTCATTTATTACGAGAATAAAAACAACGTGAAGTGCGAGACTTATTTATATTTGATCAGCAGTGGTATCAGTTGCTTAATCTTGTGATATTAATCTTAAAGTAGTAATATTTTTATTTCAATTAGTAACAGCCATGCATGTGATGCAGCAGTTTTTCCACACCCGATACTTTTAATCAATGACGGGCATTTTAAACGTGACTCCAGAAGTTATTTAAAAGGTTTTCAGGACGTGGGGTCCGTGTTGGTGGAAGGCCTTAGGGAAAAATTTTGCAACCTTCACTGGTAGCTGAAGGAGGGGTTCAGCTTCCTCGGAATCTGGGGTCTCAACTCCAGAACAGCGTCACAACTGTGACGTCGTTCAGGCTAACAGTAGTAGCATTTAGCACAGCTTTTAACAGCAAAACACTCACCTAAAATCGCCAGACAGGCGATGAAAAGCGGGGCCAAGCAGTCCAGGACTTTCATCTTAGGTGTCGAGCCCATGCACAGGTTTCCTCCTTCGTCAAAAAGATGGAGAATTGCCCCCGGGGTGGATGATTCTCCACTGCAGGCGCAGGTGGGTCAGCTGCTGCTCCTGCACTTGTTTTCGCGGACCGTTAGCTGAAAGTGAAGCAACGGCAAGTGGTGATGCTGCCGCTCCGGTTGTTTATCCGCTGGCCGAAGATGGAGAGCGCGGGGATGTTAAGTATCTGTAAATCAGCTCCTGCAGACGGAAAAGCGTCAAAAATCGTGGCTAAATATGTGTGATTAAACTGCGTCTTTCATGAGAACTGGCAGCGTTCAGGGCGACCCAGTCACGTGAGATCACCCATCCCTCCCCTGCTTCTTCTTCGTCTGCTGCTGAGCTGAGCTTATCAGGGCTCCCCCAAAAATATAATAAAAAAAAATAAAAACACAAAATAGTGCGTTGTTGATGTTGAGAAGTAAAACACAAATAGCAGAAAAGACTAACTATGACTTAGAATATAGTACAATAGCTGACCCCTATTGAGAAAAATGAATAGAATTACTAAGAATAATACTTCTTAGTATTAAGGTTACGTAATTTGAGCGTGACAAGGAGGGGTTGATGGTGTCGGCATGCCTTATGTTTCTTCCTTCCTGTTTATTATCGCAACACAATCAGAAGAGCGTTATAAAAAGGTGATAGAAGTGTCTCATGCTTAGTTTTGTGCTGCAAGTGGCAGGGGGTCTGCACGGCCTGCGCTTTGCAAGCTGCAATGTACATAACTTGTGGTCAGTCAGCTGACGCCCTCATCAATTCACGAGGCTGTGCAAAAGCCCAGAGGGAACACAGAGGCTGCTTTAATGCTACTCTCCACCACTTAGCAGCTGCCTGGTACATTCTTACTGCATAGTTGAGTTTGTTTTAACTTTACACAGATTCCCAGGGATTACACTATGATTTTAGGCAACAGACTTTCGTGATCACTTCAACGGAACCATAAGAACTGATTTAAAAACACTTTGTTTTCAACTTCACTTCAGTGAGCTTGTAAAGTGAAATTCACAAGTTCAATTGGTAAAACTAACTTGGGTAATAAATGTTTTTTTCTGACTTTGAAAATTTGGTTGTCGCTCAAACTCAGATGTATCAAAACCTACCTAAAGATGTTGGGGGAAGAGAGTGAACCTAGACAATTTGCATCATAGTTATGATGTGCAATACTTTATGAATCAGGCAGATTTTCAGTTCTTGACTGGATTAACCAAAGAAATTTTACCCAAAGAGGAAGTTTTAAACCATTGGTTCCAACAGTGAAAGAAAGTGTCAGTCATGTTAGACTAATATAAGAAAATACTCCTATCAGACACGAGACATTATTTAAACTCAATCATTAAATACTCATTTATTCAAATTCACTTTTTGCACTCACAGTCCGATCTAGAAAAACATCAGCATCAGCACGTGACATTGGACATTTTGGTCAAACATAAAAGAAACTGAAAAGAAAAATACACAAATGGCTGGCCTGCATCTCATTTAGCTTTTGTGTAAAACACAATGAGCACCAACCACGTCGGCCAACGCTTTGCTCAAGACTCGGTTTCACGCAGGCAGCCGCTTCTCTAACCAGTCAAGCATCCAAGCCAGTCAGGTTGACACTCAGTAGTTAGCACAACCAATTAAAGGGAGAACACCTCAAGAAAAGAAGAAGAAATAAAAATCACAAAACTCGTGACAAACAAGCTGCAAAATACAAAGAGTGATTTATAACATGGTTTAAGAAGGAAAACCCAATCTCTCAAAAAAAAACAAAAAAAACAACAAAGAAAGTGCTAGTTATTTTGAGTTGAATTTCGCACTGGCAGATTTGTTAGTCATAACCAACCATCAACAACCCAGTCCACGTATTCAGCCCAGTCTCGGAGTCCCATGAAGGATATTGCAGAATGGGGAACAGCGCAGCCAAGTCTCTTGTCTCTCTGGAGCTCTGCGTCCAGGATTGTGAATGTGAAGGACAAGATGGGCACCAGAGGAGAGTCGGGTGACTGAGGGGCTGTAAATCCTGTGCGGTTGGGCCAGCTGTGCGTTCGCTGTGGGAAACAGCACTGCAGCTACATCAGCGTTCCCTCAGGCGACATAGTGATACTGGTTGGGAATCTCCTTGTCACGCTCCATGTAGTCTCTGTCTATGAGCGACTCGATCCGCTTCTTCAGGTCTCCCGGCTGCGCAGAGGTCAGCAAAAATAGCAAAAAAAAAAACAAAAAACAATGAGATTTGGGTGTAAACGTAGGAAAGAATGAAACTGAAGACAAGTGGTTTTATAGGTCACCTTGACAGGAAACTTGAGCTGGTTGTAGAGCTCTGACACCAGCAGGTTATGACTCAGGGTTTTCCTCATCTTCATAATGCGCACAACAGCTGCATCGATCTGATACTGCCTGTCCTGAAAGACGCGCTCTGTGGTGCTCACCTGCTCCTCGACCTGCAGGAAATATGACAAGTTAAAAAAATAAAAAATAAATAACAGACTGCTCTGTTTAGAAAGGGATATATTAGTTGAAAGCTTGTGGTAAGTTAACACCAAATAAAATGCATTTAAAAAAAAAAAAGAGGAAGTATTGAATTTACAAGTACAGAAAACAGAAATATACCGTTTCCTTCATTTGAATCTGGTTGATCTTGATGCGGAACAGTTTGTGTTTAAAGTCATTGTTAAAATTGAAGCGATCTCCATCTTCCACGTCTTTCCCCCGGGGGTTCTTGTTGAGGACGCGCGCTTTCCCACAGGCCAGGGACTGCAGTGTTCGCCTGAGCTCTCCCTCCTCTGCGCAACACAACAAACAACAGTTAAAGCCACAGACGGCTCTCCCGCATCTCTGTGGCCGCTGCATATTTTAAGACGTGCATAACCTATTCCGGTAGCAGCACGGATCTCCTCCATGCTGAATTCCTCCCCTTCGTTGAACATGAGCAGCACCAGAGTTTGGAACAGGGAAACCTGCAGCTCCTTCTTGCCCTGCAGGACAAAACAGTTTCTGTAAAAGCAGGTCAAGTGATTGCCCATCTCAGAGCTCTGGTGATACGCATCAAGCTCTCACCTCTTTAAATTCTGCCTTTAGTACAGCATGGCCCAGTGTGGGCTGCCACTGCAGCTTCCTTCCACTGTGCTTCCCAAGGTAGAACAGCTTGAACACTTCCTGGAGTTTCACCATCTATCAAGAAGTTACAGCGGCAGCATGTGATTGGCTGGCCACGTTAAAGCCATGTGTTCTTGTCATTCTTGCAGCACAGCCACTCTTACCTCTGATGGGAGGTGAACCTCCATCGGTGTGTATGAAGGCCAGTAGCCCATGGTGAGGATGTTCACAGTGAGTTCTATGTTGCTTGGCTCACTCTGGTTCTGCATATACTGAATTGCAAAAGTTAAAGCACATAAATGTGTCATTAGCACTGCGGTGCGTTTAAGTCCTCCGTGCTGGGATGTCTCTGGTACCTGTTTGAACTGGATCATGATGTCTTTAGACAGCTCCATGTCCTTAAACATCCCCTCAAGCTTACTGGTGAAGGCTGCGCCACATTCTGCAAACGCACAAATATCACAGCTGACATGTTCCCATGCTCTACAAACACACACAGACTTCTTTGGGATTTAGTAGCTCAATTTATAATTTTGGCTTAATAAAACTGATAATTAAAACCTAACTTTTCTATTAAATTCTATACACAGTACCTTACAAAAATATTCATATACATTGTGTTTTTTTTTCCACAACTTGAATGACTTTTATATTGTATTTTTTGCAAATTGATTCAAGTTAAGCTCAGTTAATTATTCAAATAGTTTCTATCTAAGGAAACCCATATGTATTATCTTAGCTGCAAATCTTTTTGGGTATGCTTTTACTGGTTTTGCAAATATTAACACCAATATCCTTACCGTTCTTTGCAAAAACACTTCAATCAGAATATTTAGAGAACATCTTTGAACATCAGTTTGTAAGTCCTACAACATTGTAGATCTGAGGAACGTCATAGTTGCTTCTGTGTTTTTATGCTCTCTTTACCCAGCCTGTTGGTTTAGGTCAACAGACTTCCTATTTGTAAAGAAATATATTTAGTTTTTCCTTTTTTCCCCCCTCAATGCACAGATTTTTATTGCTATGCATTACAATAAAAATCTGCTGAATTGTGTGGCTGTAAAGTGAAAAGTTCAGGAGTTATGAACATTTTTATATTGCACTATATACCCAGAAAAGTATTCTATAATAATTTACTAAGTTAAAAAACAAGAAACTCACCATGTTTGAGTTTGGACAGCATGGACTTTTCAGCATCAACAGAGGCACTCTTACCAACCAGCAGACGCTTGGCCAAATCTTTCTTGTAAAAAGCCTCAAACACGTCTTTTCCTGCATGGACGAAGGCAGTCTTTGTTACTTTAGAACAGGTCTGACAATCACAGCGAAGCACGATTGTCCGTTCCGGAAGAGGTTCGTCCCTCATCCGTGTAGAGGTGTAACAGACCGTGAATGAAGCGGAAAATTATCATGATCTTGTCCAGGATTCTCTCCAGTTCCTCCTCTGTCGCCTCCTTGTTTCCAGCTCTTAACTTGGAGTCCACGTATTTAGCTGAACGGGAAGCAATAACCAGAAAACATGTATTCGTAGGCTGGAACTAATAAAGCACCAAAGCTAAACGAAAGTTAATGGGGCTAAAAAATGACTGTGAACGACTGTTATTCGTTTGACCTACCAATGAGTTCAGCAGGCTTGTTGGGCCTCTTGTTGATGAAGGTTTCGAAGGCCTCCTTCATGGCGTTGATGAACGCCTCATTGCGTGCAAAGCAGCTCTGCACAACATTGTCCATCTTGTCCTTGAAGTCCAAAAGATCCTGAACCATGTCCTTGTCCTTCTCTGGTGTGCAAACGATCTCCCCACCGAATGACTGCAACCAGAAGGTTTATTAAGGCTTTTCTGAGAAGTGACAAGACTAAAACATACATCTCTAATATGTCATATATGTGTTTAACATATTTACCTTGATATAGTCCCTCCAAAACTGCAGCAGCGTGGGCAGTCCTGCTTTTACCTTGCTGAAGAGCTGGTAGAGGAGGGCCAGCTCAGTGACACGGTTCTCATCAAGGAGATTGCTCAGACCTAACATAAAATGAACAACTAATTTTAAAGTCACAGCTAAAACTGTTACATCTACTAAAACAAAAGCTGTTCACTTCCAAAAAAAAAAAAAATCACTAAATACATTACATTGATATTTCACATGAGCATTATACTTTGGAAAAACTTAATTTTTTTCACTAAATAGGAGAAAAAAACAGTAACGTTATATGGGACTACGCCACGGCTCGAAAGAAAGTGATTATATTCATTATGAGGAATTTAAATAAATTAAACAGACGCACCTTTTTGTAGAACTGCGTTCATATGCTCTCCTAAAAGTTGTTTCTCGACACAGCAGATAAGGGGCTTCCTGTGAAATGATGAAAAGCAAAAAAATATGAATAATTTATAAAATAAGCTTATAGGGATTTAATATTATATGTTTTAATTAAGTTTTACCAACATCAACTCTTGCTCCCTTTTGTTTTGTAATGCTATGTTTTATAGTTTCACTCAAAAATTAACTTCTGTTAAACCGGAGGCCCTTGGACCTTATCGCAGCAGAAAATCCGTCTGAAGTTTAAACCTGTTAACAGCCAGAAGCGAGGGAACTTGCAGACATATTTTTGTTTTTACCTCTTGGTTGAAAGTAGATCATTTCTTAGCCTAATGTGGAGACATGAGTGATACCAGCTCTACCAGAACTCACTCAATCTACAACTCTATCAGTAGTAGAAAAAAATGTTTTCACAGTTACACCAATCAGGTTTACATGACTGTATCATTCTGTGCATGGGTTCAACCTATTTAAGAAAGGAAATCTTAAATAAACTGAAACAAACTTTGGGAATTCTATCATTTGTTTTCAGCCTGAGTGTCTCCTAAGGGCGAACAGAGATAGATGACTCAACAACAACAACAACATTCTGAATCTTACTGAGTGCTCTGGTCGAGGTAGCTCACAATTCGATCATTCTCCTCTTCTAAACGGCGAGCTACGTGGTGCAGGTATTCAGGCACCTAAACACAAAGACAGCATAGATTAAGACACCGATGATGCACTTGACCTCATAACCCCAGGATCTATTAAGAGTGCCTCTCACGTCTCTCTCCTGCATCAGCCGCTGTCCTTCAGCTGCATAGAGACGATTTGTTTCAGTCAAAAATCTCTCCTCAAAGGAGTCTTTGTAAACCTTTGAGCAAAAGAAAAGTAAAACACAGTCTTTATTTGTAGAAAAAAAAACGACCCCCGCAGCCTGCTGCCCCGTTACCGTCGGATACCTGCAGGTCTGACAGCATGCCCAGCAGGCTCCGCAGCAGACTGCGATCGACGGTCTCTCCGTTTCGCTCCAGTTCTATCTGCTCCAAAATGCCTTCCACCGTTCGCTTCTGGACCGCACTGTCGCTCACGATGTGTGTGCGGAACAGCTCCAGCCCGGTGTCCCTGCGGCGTACAAACCAGCATCAGCTTCCTGAACGCATCACTGGAAACACAACCGAGCCGACGGAAGCTCACCAGATGGAGGGCAGCAGAGAGTTCTGAAGCACATATGTTCGATCCAGGAAGAGAAAGATGCTTCGGATCATTATCTGGAAAGAGGGGAATCGTCATCTCGTCACCGACTAAGTGAACACCCTTGAACACTTCTGAGTTATAGGATTGAAGGTCAACTCTTACAGTTTGCCTGCAGTGGTCCTGCCAGCAGCGATTCATTCGCTTCAGGAAGGACAGGTTGTCCATCGACTCTGTGAGCTCCAGGTTAAGGGTAAAACCACAAACAAGCACCGTCACAACAACAACTTCTAATTTCACTGGGGAAAATGTCACTCATAAAGCTTTTAGCTCTTAACGCCAAAATGATTTTGAAAACAGCAACTAAACAAAATGAGAAAGTTTTGACTGTTAAAGCTACAAATTTATCAGCACAGTCGGCCAGCCAAATATTCCAACTGATGATCAATCGCCAAAGCGTCTCACCGGCTGTCGGGCTTCGTAAAGGTTTCTCCCGGTTTGGCTGACGAGGTTGTGGACAAATAAAAAGGATATTCTCTGAACTGATGGATCTGTGCCCGCACGTGGTCCTCGCAAACCTGCCGCAGCTGCTTGTACAGCGTGGGGGAGACTTTGTACGAACACAGGTTCTCCACGGCCTTTTAGGCGTTCCAGCGAAACGTTTGGCAAGAGTCGCAGGAAAAAGACGAGAAACACGTGAGAAAGTGAAGTCTTCAGACACAACTTCAGCCTTCTCCAAAGGAGACGTACTTAAGCAACTTGAATATTTATGCAAAACCGATTTCTAGAGACAGAACCTGAGACAAATTTTTCAGACCTGGAGCTTGATGTTTAACTACACCGACCTGATAGAGCTCTTCCAGGTTGTACTTGATGGAGGTGCTGTTCTGAATGGCACCCACCGCATCTCGAAGCTTCAGCCACGTGTCTTCTGTGTAGTTCTCTGCTAGTTTTGGCCTATCTGTTAAAACATAACAATAGACAGGATCAAACAAATTACTGATATGATTAACAAAAACAGGAGAAAAAAAAAAAAACTTTTCTCTACCAGTCAAAGGTGAGGTGACGACTATTCGTTCATTTAATGCCCCCAAACATTTAACTGCACTTTTTAAAAACATCCACTTCGACGTTTTAGTTCTCTGATATATTACTAAGCTTTTATGTCTTAATGTTTCCACAGAAATCTAAAACCTTTATAATGTATTTATTAAAGACCCACGTCAATTTTTATTGCTTTTTGATTTCAAAAGAACAACATTTTCCTACTGGCCGGGACTTTTTTTTGAACGGCTGACAAACTGCAGGTAGAGTATTTTCTACAAACAAAACCAACATGGTGGAAATTCCAAAAAGTGTTTTTGGTTCAAATTTTTTTTTTTTTTTTTTTTTGAGAACTTTTTGTTTTTGATATTTTAACAATTCTTATATATTTTTTTCTACTTTTTGCAAAATCTGCATATTTTTTCTTCTGCATTTGTAAAAGGCAAATTTTCAGATTTAAAGTTTAATGAGAAATTCAATTCTTTAAACATATGGATATATTCTGCTGCTGAAACATAAAAAAAAAAAAAAAAAAAAGAGCAGGTCTGAGATTCCCACAATAACCCAGAGTAAAACTTTTTGTGGCATGGTTAAAAAAAATAATAATTATAATTATAACTGTGAATAAATTCTCTAAAGCTGTAAAGAAGGCTTTTCCTTCTTTTAGATAGCTGAAAGGTAGTGTGCAGAAACGAGAGGGGGAGGGGCAGACTACTCTATTCCTACAGCAGCCAGAAAAAAATCTCTGATTACGCTGGCACTTTCTCAGTCTTCTCAATAAAAGGACTTTAAACCGTAGCTACAATAGGACTGAAAATATCAAATGTTTCAAAACCTTGTTACCTTGATGCTGAGTTTGAACTGAATATTGTAGTACACACCACATCAAGGGTTTATTGGAGTAAACATTTAACCAGAGAAGCGGCCTACATTAATAACACCATAAGTTGCAAAGTTGTGATTTCATTCAGCTGAGATCCATAAATAGACAAATACACTTTTTGGTGAGCCTGCTTTACCAAGATAAGAGGAATTCTACATGGAAAGTGATAATCTCAGGAGGAAATAACACAACTAATTGCTTAAAAATATGAAGCATGTAAGACAAAATAAAATCACTCCATATCTCCACTCTTTCAAATGAAAGCGTGAGCAATTTGGTTGGTTTTAAAACAGCAGGCTTTAGGAGCAAATTATTTTTTAAATAAAACAACAAAGAAAAAAAACTGTTACACACAATCTTCTGTAGTATGACTTGAGACCTCCACCCTCCACTGTTGCTGATGCTGTGGGGGTAAAAAGCACTACAGTGACAGTACCTTTGAAGTTTTTGATCACTAATTTCTTTGAGGCGCCTGTTTTGCCTGAAGTCCTGGCCATCCCGTTGGTGCTGTGCTCGGTCAGAGCCGAGAAGCTGGCCCTCTTGTCCTGTCGGGTGTCCTCTGCCATTATCAGATTAGCGCTTTGGCTTACCGCTGTGTGCTTCAAAGTGTTTTTGCTAAGTTACTGCTGGATTGTCCTGTTGCCTGTTTTGTTCGCTTTCAGCAATGCAGTCCCTTCGTTGAACTAGATTGTCTCTGGATGGCACCACAGGAAGTCTATTTAAAGTACATGATGTTGCAAAAACTTGAAAAACACAACGCTAGGTGAGCATAAAAAATAAACTAGAGACAGCTAAGTAAACACATAGCTAGCTAACGGAGTGTTATCTAAAACTGCAGCACACTTTTCGTCCCATTCGCCACTTTTCTTTTTAGCTTTGTAGGCTAGTCCATGTCAGTGCGGACTACATACGGATTTTAACCAGCTCAGTTAGTGTGTTGGGCAAAAGAAAAGAGGAGCTCCAACGCGACTTAGTTAGCGTTGACATGTTCGACTCATGTTGTTGGTAGCTGTCTTTACCATTTAGCTAGCTAGCATAACAAAATGGCTTTTCTCAGACGGGCTCCCTTCGACAGGTGCGTTCATGAGTGGCTCGGATTTTCACCTGTAATAAGTCTTGTCTGTACTTTGACTGTAGATTCCTGTAGATTCTAAACTTTTTATTCTACTTACATATATGTATCAACTCAACATTTTCAGCCTCTCAAGAACTAAAGTGAAATAACAATCACTTTAGTTCTTATTATTGTTACATGAGACTAAAAACCAGTCCCCAACTGAGATTGTATATGTATTTTCTTTTGAATTGTGTTTATTATAACTTTAAACGTATTTATAAAATATATGATTTATATTTACAGTGGTAAGGAAGTATAGATATGACGTACTTAGAACCACTTGCTTCATTGACACTGCAAGTAGAGCTTTATTTAAAAAAAGTGTTAACAAAATCAACTTGATCAAATGTTAATTGTCTCCAAGTTTTTTCTTTTATTTCTTTCGTTTTTTTAAATCCTCCCGACCCCACTAGGGACAAGGCTGTACAGAAAATGGATGGATGGATGGAATTGCCCACTGTAATGTGTTGATTATTAGTCTTTGCAGATTTCCTCCCCGCCCGGATGGTCTTGAACGCACCTGCGTTCCACCTGCAGTCAGCGGAGGTTCAGATGGGAGGCTGTTTTACTTTGGATCGGAAGGACCCGAGCAGTAAAAACGAAAAATTTCCTCAGTGTGGCTCGGTGCCTTCTTGGACACCATGGCTAGATTGATGTGTATTTTTACAAACAACCCATGACGGCTGCCTCCAGAGCATTAGGGCTCGCCTTTTGGTGCTGATTCGGCCTGTCTGCAGCGGTAGGTATCGTAGCTGCTAACACCGACAACTCCACCACAAACTCGGCTGGGAGTTGGTCCGCCGAGCATCAGATCAAGAGATGAGTGATCGACTGGATTCATGGCTTTTTATTTATTTATTTTTCTATTTTTGAAGCAGACACGCACATGAAACAGCAAACCAGCTCAGCTGATTTGAACCCACACTGAAAATCTCCCATTTCAGTCACATAATTGGAAATCCAATAACTATAAGAAATATTGTTAGCTTTAGCCTGGCTAGAACGGTGTAAGCTAATGGCAGCTTCACCAGTAAGATTCCCACGGATTTTTAAGAAAGCGAGAACCCATTTCAATCTTCATTGAATGGTGTCAACATGTAAACACAATACCCTGTTTTCTGACAGTTGGGTTTTACCTCGGAGGGAACTTTTCATGCCGTTTTTGGGCGCTTGGTTTGGGAAGCTAACAGGGAGCTAAAGCCAATCCTGAAGCAAGAAAGAGAAAGTCTCCAATTCCTTCCCTCTTTCTTTTCTCGAATACTTGTATACGTGCTTAAGAATCCGTACATGCCTATATATGTTGCAAATGTCTTTATATTAATGATTTTAACGGCCAGGAAGTACAGAGTCACGTGCTTCATGTACAGCTGTGTTGAAATCTGCAGTCATCGCCATGTGATACAGTTGTATGGAAAACCGTTTCAGGAAGTATTGATCACTAGCATTGACTTCTGGGAAGATTAAAAACATTAACTTGACTTTATTTCAATTGCGATCAGATTGCATTAAACAATCTCAATAAACGCAACTTGACCCTCAGGGAACATTTCGTTGTTCTCCTGTAAAGATATTCTAAAAGTAATGACAGCCAAAATGTAAACAGAAATAAAGGCTGTAAAGGCTACAACTAGGGGTGGGAAATCGTTGTTTATCGTTATTGTAAAATTCTTCTAGTCGTCATAAGATGTTTGAGTTGTTGTGACAGCTTTACTTGATGATGTTTGCAGAACTCCTCTTCGTCCCTCCAAAAAAATATTTCCAAGCTTAGGTCTACGCGAGCAGCAACAAACAGCACAATCTTTCAAAATATGATTAAATTTGCTTGTTGTTTGCTGCTTAGCAATAGAACTGCATTACCTATGTACTAATGGGTCCCAACATTGTCTATAAATAGTATTTTTCCTAAGTGCAGTCCCTGTGTCTGTGGGCTTTGGCAGCAGGAAGGTGCAGTCCCGCCATGAAGTCTGTTGCTAAAAAAGACTGCAGTGGTTTCTTTTTATGACTTCCTATCATCACTTTTTTTTTTTATCTTCAACAAACTAAATACCACAAGATATTAGGATAAACTCCATTTTGACTTCAAAAGTCTATAAAGCCTATTTGTAGCTCTAATGGATAATTATTAATATTACACAAGATTAGTAAGCTTGTCCCCATTTATACTTCAAAGCATATGTTCCCATCCTTTATTGGATTTTTATTAAACACAAAAAGCACATCGAAGGACCCTCTCTTGATTTAGACAGTGGGGGAAATTTTGCAAATCGTATATAATGAACCAGGGTTGAGTACTTCACCTGCCTGATGACCATTCAGAGCTGATTTATTTATTTATTTTTTTTAACCTTTAGGCTAAATCCTAACAAATGAATATGCATATTTTTATTGTAAATCCCTTGCAGCGTTTAATACAGTGGATTAAATTGTAGAGAGTTTAAATTAATCGGGGCTTGCACACAGTTGAGGGCGTACTTAATTTTTTACGGCGCTGAGTGGATCGCGATGCTTCCACAAAATTAGACAAACAAAAATAAAGGTCTGAACTGACCTTTTGTACATTTCCAGGGTTAGAACGTCTTTCTTAGAGAAATGATCCTGTGAAATACTCAACCCTTTTCTTATGGCTAGGTTCATGTTAAAAGGGTCCGAGCTGCCTGACGGTGGTAACATTTATTTTCATTAAATCAACTACTTCCTCTCTCCGTCTGTCTTCGTGCGGTTTTACTGACGCCTGTCTTCTGCTGTTTAGCCTAGATGCCTTGGCTGAGATGAGCGTGAAGGCTTTTGAGCTTGTTCCCGCCGTGGAGCGCGACCTCCTCATGGGCGACAAGGCTCGCATCAACATTGAGTGCATCGAATGCTGCGGGAAACACTTGTATGTGGGCACCAACGACTGCTTCATCCACCACTTCCTCCTGGACGAGGTCGCTTCCTCCAAAGGCAAGCTGAGCTACTCGACCCAGAAGCTGCTGCACAAATACCTCGGCCTCAAGAAGCCCGTCGCCGAGCTGCGTGCCGCCTCCGCTCTGGAGCGTCTCATAGTGCTTTGCGATGGAATGGTGTTCCTCGTCGACATGGTGACTCTGGAGTCGGTTCCCTCGGCAGCTGGCGGCGGGGCCAAAATCCGAGGCGTGACCACGTTCTGCGTCAACGAGAACCCCGTCAACGGGGACCCGTTCTGCGTGGAGATGGGCGTGCTGTCGTCCAAGAGGCGGACGGTTCAGGTTTACATGGTCTACGAGGACAGAGTGCAGTTGGTCAAGGAGGTGAATACTCCGGAGCAGCCGTGCGCCGTCAGCATCGATGGGTACTTCCTGTGCTTGGCCCTCACGACGCAGTACGTGATCCTTAACTACAACACAGGAGCTTCGCAGGAGCTCTTCCCTTACAACAGCGAGGAGAGGAGGCCCATTGTGAAGAGGATCAGCCGGGAGGAGTTCCTCCTTGCCGCTCCCGGCGGCCTCGGTGAGTTTATCGACGGTGGCTTGAAAAGTTGGGAGTTCTGCCGAGAGCAAAAGCTGCGCTCCATATCCACCTACAAGAATCGGCTTTGCACCTTGTACTGAAGCAAATTTTTCCTCTTGTTTTAGGTTGTAGAGTTAGTTTTGCTTAGACAGTCTTGTTTCTGTTCCCAGAAACAAAAGTCTATTACATGCTGAAAGTTACAATATTTGTTACATAGTCAGTGAAGAGTCCAGCTTTCCCAGTCTTTCTAAAGTTTGAAAGGTTTTAACTCTACCTTGTTGTGTTCAGTGAAAGTTTTTTTTTGTTTTTTTTCTCCTCCCTCTTCATCCCGCCTCCAGGGATGTTCGCCAACTCAGACGGAGCGTCTCAGCGGGCTCCCGTTAACTGGTCAGAGAGCGTGATTGCCGCCGCTGTGTGTTTTCCGTACGTGGTGGCTTTGGACGAGAACTTCGTCACCATCCACAGCATGTTGGACCAACAACTGAAACAGACTCTTTCCTTCAGGGACGGACGCCTTCTGCAAGATTTTGAAGGTGTGCTCGCAACCTCTGGGTTTCACATGCCATCAAAAATGTTTAAGTGGTTAAAATATAGAGATGATCTTTTTTTTTTTTTACAGCCACTCAAATTACTGTCTTCTTAGCTGTAGTGTTTCTGTTTAGATGGTTAGTTTCATTGTCTTTCGCTTACGTTAAGCTTCAGCATTCCACAGGTTGGAACACCTTTGCAAGGCTCTATATATATAAAAAAGATCCTAATATAAACTTTTCTTGTTTGCCAAATGTTGATTATAAAATAACAAAACTGATCTCGTTTTAGAGCTGAACACCCTTTAATAGTTGCTTTGCATAGCGGTGGATTAAAGAGAGGATGAGTCGACTGGCTCTCCTTAAAACAAACACACGCGCAGTCACAGTCTGAGTGTGTGAGCGTTGTTTTGTGTTTTAGGTAAAGTCATGCTGGCTTCCACCAAGTCTGTTTACGTCCTGGTTCCACTGCCACTGGAGAGACAGATACAAGACTTACTGGCTGGCCACAGAGTGGAGGAAGCGCTGGTCTTAACCGAGGGAGCTCAGAGAAATATTCCCAAAGACAAGTTCCAGGTAAATATCAGCAGGTCGTTTCAATGGAAAGACCAAATACGAGGCCTAAAAGAACTACTGATGCCAGGCTGATGGTGTGTATATGCCTTAGGGTACAAATGAGAAACGGAAACTTTTAATCAACTCATGGTGCTATAATTATAGGACACACACCAAATCCTGTTTGCATAGAAGGTAAAAAAAAAAAAAAAACCTTCAGTTTGTCTGGATTTAATGAAGCAAAATGTAAATAAACAAGCTTCTTAAACGTTTGTTTTCTATATACACCAGCGGTGTGGACTTGAGTCATGAGACTTGAAGCAGAGTCGGACTTGAGTCAAAATGTATATATATATATATATATATATATAGAGTCAAAAAATGTTATATGTCTTTAGAAATTTTAATGTACAGTAGTGAGACTTTCTGCTATTAATTTAGATTTTTAGCCCTGTGCAGGTCTAAAAGTGTTTTCGAGGGGTTTAGGACAATTTTTTTTAGTTTCCATACACACATTTTTAAGGGGTTAGTGAAAATGCAGAATTTAATTTACTTTCACAAATGAAAAGGCAATCAAAATAAACATTTCTGGATGTAACATCTGGGCTAAAATGACTGACAGAGGCAGCATGATTTCTTTTTGACATTTGAGCGTACATAGAGAGAATGAGTCCAAGCTCTTATTGTGATTAATGCCAGTTAATCTTAATAGTTAATGCCAGCTACGTGACTATGTTACTTTCCTTTGCTTGGTAATTAAATCTCGCAGAATAGAAAGACGTTTTAAAATCTTGGGATGAGGTTGCTTTCTTTTTTTCTTTTGATATTTTGAAACTTTTTCTGTTGAACTGAACAGCAAGAGGAGATTACTGATAGATATTTACTTAAGAATTTAGATATTTTAAGTCATCGCTCTGTTATAAAATTACATATTTGATCAATTACTTTGCTTAGGATGGAAAAATGTCATGTTGTACTTGGCGCACTTTTTAATTTCTGTAGTGACATTTTTCTTTCCATTGTTGCCACTTTCTTCAGATTTTGCACAGAAGAATCCTTCAGCAGGCAGGGTTCATAAAGTTTGGCCAGCTTCAGTTCCTGGAGGCTAAAGAACACTTTAGGTAACAGCTGGAGTTCCTTTTTCTTGACGTCTCAACCCTTCCACGAGAACCATCCGATTCTTGTGAATTTTTCTTCCCTTGTGCATCTCGTGCGCTTCAATTTCATCATTGCTGTAAAGGTTTACGTAAAGTGACAGCCTCATCTCAACTCATTAAGGCTACTCCTGTAATTGCTGACATTATTTTGTCTTTTTCATATTTCAAAAACCGTTGGAGATTTTAATAATTACCATTTTCAATAATTTGATAAAAGATGCGATGTTTTCGGAAATAAGTTGCTTATATCCTTTTCTATGTCTTTGTCTTTCTATTGACACCTCCAAAAAGGAGCTTCATGTAATTTGATAAATGTGTCGGTCTTGTATGACAAATATTAGTCTTTTTTATTTTTATTTTTTTGTCTTTTGATACGTCATATGAAATATCTTGAATTGTTCCAGGAAGGGTGAGCTGGATGTGCGGGAGCTCATCTCTCTCTACCCCCTGCTGCTACCGGCTTCCTCCTCGTTCATGCGCTGCCACCCTCCTCTTCACGAGTTCGCGGATCTCAACCACCTGGCACAAGGCGACCAGGAGAAAGTGCTGCGATGCAAGAAATTCCTCATCAGCTATCTGGGAGAGGTAACCCGGATTAAAATAGCCTCGTAGTCTAGCAGCGCGTCGCGCGGTTGTGCGGCTTTATGTTGCGTTTTTTTCCCCCCTCCTTCCGTTCAGGTTCGCAGCACCGACGTGGTGAACGGCTGCAGAGACGACGTGGACACGGCTCTGCTGAAGCTCTACGCCGAGCAGGATCACGACAGCCTGCTGGACCTGCTGGCCTCGGACAATTCCTGCGTGCTCACAGACAGCGTTCCGTGGCTGGAGAAGTATCACAAGTGCGTATGCTGCTGCGATTGTTCGTCCGGTTTAAAGTAGGGCTGCAGCGAGTAACCGTGACGAGTCGATTGCTGGAGTAATCGTCTGCTAGTTAAGTAATCGATTAGCCGGTGCAGACTCAAAAAAAGGCTGAAAGTACAACACAGTCAGAACAGTAATTAAGTCAAAACTGTACAGAAATATATGCGTTTTGCATTTAAGATAAAAAAAAAAACTGTAAATATGTTCTACTCGGAACTCCTATAGTGGCTTTAACTGGTTAATCCAAACATGAATCATCAGATTAGCCGGTCATTGTATTGATGGTAAGTCAAACAGAAAGGGGCTGAGCTTTTCACATGTTGGTGTTTGAAGTATTTTTTTTATTATTTTTTTTAGCTGTAGATGATCAGGAGTACACTAAAGAAACCTGTACTACTTTCTTATTTAGAAAAGTGAACAGAATTATTTGTTTATTTTTTGTCTTTTAATGTATTTCTAATATTGTCCAAAATGAGACAAAGGGGTTAAATTAAATATCTACAGAATGTGCCTTTTTTTTTTTTAGATCAAATTAATCCATAGAAAAATCAATTACTAAAATAATAATTAGTCGCAGCCTGAGTTAAAAGATATAATTTTAGTTGACATTGTGTCGGGGAGTTTTAACACGAACTGGAAAAAAAACATTTCTGACGGTGATTTGGTCATGAGTGTGTGTTGGAACCCTGCCGCATGGAAAATGCAGATTCCTTATTAAAATGTCCATTTCTTTACAGCGGATCAAGACCCAAATATTACACTGTGATTTCTTTATCAGCTCTATAAGAAGCGAGAACTTTCAATTATTAATCTCAGCGATTCTGTTTAAACTCCGAGCAAATTGGCATGTAGAGTTGGAAGGGAGGATTACCGTGGGAATCGGTATGGTTTCCATTAATTATTGCAGCGATGAAATTGACCAATTCCTAAAGGATTGTCCGAGGCGAGCCTTTGTTGGGTAAATACCGCTCATTGTCCCGTGCTGTTAATTAACTTCCCGATGAAGCTGTTAAATCCGTGTCCGGTTCAACCAGGCCGGTTTAATTACTCGGCACAGAAATGTAATTATGTTTTTGAAGCTCCACTCAATCCGCTCTTTTTATTTCTCTCAGATATTTTGCACTCGGGCTTCTCTATCATTTTAACGGGCAGGACGCGGCAGCGCTAAAGGTTTGTATTCCTACGATTTGTTTTTTTTTTTTTTTCCAAAAATAAACAGAACCTGCACCAGATCACTAACGTCTTCTCTTTTGTTTTTGTTTTTTTTGTTTTTCTTTAGCTGTGGATTCGCATTGTAGATGGCGAACTGCAGGACTCCACCAGATCCGATCTGTATGAGTACATCGTGGACTTCCTCTGCTGCTCTTCCAGTATGGAGATTGTGTGGAAATATGCAGACTGGGCTCTGCAGAAGGATCCCACCGTAGGTTCCCAAAAATGTAACTCCGATGTCTGACTTTTGGTGCAGCTTTGACGCAAATATTATCTTCTTCAACATTTGTTTTCTGGGAAGATTCAACTTCCCACTTTTCATGGCTACAGTATGTTTACTTCTCTTCTTCATTCATAATATTTACTGTGTATTCTCTTCAGCCATATAATTAAAGGTGTTTTTTTTTTGTTTTTTTTTTTTTTTTTTTTTACAAAAAAAACAAAATGAGTTCACTTTTCTTTTGCACACGGTTGTGAAATCTGCAAAATAAAGTATTTAGGAACTTCCACAGACCCTGCGGTTCTCTTCAAACAGATGTGTTTGACCATTTCAGAGTTTTTATTTGTTTTGTTTTTTTTCCTTTTCTTTATAGACAGGTATCCGGATCTTTACTAAGAGGCCCGTCGGCAAAGATCGATCAGAGGTGAACCCAGATGAAGTCATCGCCTACCTGGGGAAACACAGCCAGGCTCTGCTTCTCTACTTGGAGCATCTTGTGTTGGAGAGAAAAATGCAGGTAAAAGAAAAAGAGTTTATTAGATGTAACGCTTACTTGGGGATACAGTTGGGGAAAAAAAATGCAAGAACATATCTTGAGCTTACAAGTCCCACAACCAGGACTTGTAAGCTCTTTGAATCAAATAAATGTGATCTGAATTCACAAATCCTGCAGCATAAGTACTACTGCTTGTGAAAATGGGTGGTTGCATTGATAACCTAGCCAGACCCAAACACAGCAACGGGTCATCATGTTACTATATAGATGGATTTGACTATTTCTGGGGTCGTTTTTCCC
This sequence comes from Poecilia latipinna, assembly GCF_001443285.1. Taxonomy (NCBI): domain Eukaryota; kingdom Metazoa; phylum Chordata; class Actinopteri; order Cyprinodontiformes; family Poeciliidae; genus Poecilia; species Poecilia latipinna. The sequence goes on from NW_015113368.1 coordinate 433,431, forward strand.
TTCTTGTTGTGCAGAAAGAGAAGTTCCACACACACCTGGTCGTGTTGTACCTGGACAGGGTCAGGCTGCTGCTGTCGGAGTCGCCGACTGACGAGGGGCAGCTGACCAGAGCCAGAGAGAAGCTCCAAGCCATGCTCAGGGAGTCCGACTTATACCGTGTACAGTTTGTTTTAGGTGAACACAAACCACCCAGTGCAACAGGAATATTTATTTTACAGTCAGTGAGATCATTTTTCAGATTGAAGCTCATTATTTGTTTTGTTTTGTTTGTTTTTTTTTAAATCTGATTAAACCCTGGTTAGGTAAAATGGAGAGCTGTGACAAGCTGCTGCTAGAGCGTGCAACACTGCATGGGAAATTAGAGGAGCACGACAAAGCGCTGCACATCCTGGTCCACAAACTCAGAGACTTCCCGTCCGCCGAGGCCTTTTGCATCTGGGCCTCGTCCAGTCGCGATCCAGCATATCGACAGCGGTTGTTCCACCTCCTCCTGGGGGTCTACCTCGACGGCAGCCCTCCTGGGAAAGGTCAAGCGGCTGACGGCGGCGGCGGCGAGATGGAGATGGCGGCCGTGGATCTGTTAAACAGGCACGGCGAGGTGTTCGACGCCGTCCGCGTCCTACGGATGCTCCCGGAGAGCTGGTCGCTGCAGCTGCTGAGGCCTTTCTTGAACCGGGCCATCAGGGCCAGCATGCACGCCGGCCGGACCTCCCAGATCGCTCTGGGCCTCGCCCGCTCTGAGAACGTGCAGCTGCTGCACGACAGGGTGAGCAACACAGGAGAGCACTAAAAGCTGAATGACAAGATTTATCTGCTTTCCTAAACAGTCCACTTATTTGTTCATGAATATATATGTTTTTTTAACCAAATGTTGGTTATGCTTTAATTGATGGTACCAGCTAATTAAATTAGTGGGCTTTATAGACTTTAACTTTGTTGTTTCTTATGTGCTGGTAGGTGTTTTTGAATATTTTGCCTTTTTTAAGGCTGGGCCAGATTCCACAGAAGTGTTTAACGGACAGAGTTAATTCAAGAACATTAAGTGTTTAACAAGATCGTTTCTCATTTAAACCAATAAAAAAAAAAAAGTTAGAACAAGATGCAAAACTCGCTGAAATGATCCACTTTCTCATTTTAACGAAAAACTTTGAGCGAGTTTTGCGTCTGATGAGATTTTCTCACTTAAAAAAAAAAAAAAAAAACTTTCTCGTTTTATATCTCGTCATAACGAGAGCATTGCTCATTTTAACGAGATGTGAAAATGCGCTCTGACAGATTACGACTCGGAAAGGTGCAGACGGCCTGCCGTGACTTTCCATCCTCTCCCCGTGGCATCAAAGGATGCTACAACCTTTCTTATTTAAGAGAATACATTTAGGTTTTAATGAGATGTATAAATTTCATTCTTAAGTTTTTTTTTTTTAATGGCGAAAACTCTTTTTAACGAGTTTTGCATGTCGTAACAAAGTTTTCTCGTTTAAATGAAATTAATTTATTTTCCAGCTCTGGCAGTTAAACGCTTCCATAAGTCGGTTCGGTCAAACTTGCATTTTAAATGTACTTAAACCCATTTTTAATTTGGAACTAATAATAAAAATATAAATCAACCGAGGCGCATAATCACAAAGTCTGATCAGACGTTATTCTTGCTCCTTCTTCTGAATAGTTGATACTCGATTTCGAAATATTGCACAAAAAAAAAAAAAAGATTTCATATTTGATTTGTTGCAACTCGCGTTTTCTTCCTCTACAGTTAAAAGAGCGGAGGAAACCTATCGTCGTGTCGGAGAAGAAGGGATGCCACCTGTGCCACAACACCTTCAGTGAGCCCAGCGTGGTCTGTCTGCCCGGAGGAGTGCCTGTCCACGTCCACTGCGCCGCACAGAGAGTAAGAGACTCTCCCACAAAGAGACAGTTAGCCAATAGCGGTAACCACACGTGAGACTAAACGTTTCCCCGCTGCTGTCTGATGTGCGACCGGAGGCTGCAGTCCTGTTGGGAGAACAAGAGGCACAGAGGAGAAACCAGTTTCAGCCGTGGCGTGAAGACCACAGAGGGAGCCGGCTCAGTGCCGCTGAGTTCAGCTCAGTTCGGTTCACGTGCGCCACACGTGCAGATTTAGAAATCCCAGCTCAGTTTCTTTCCGCATCCGTCCCGTCTTCACTCAAAAAAGGTGAAACCCTGAATTGGATAAACAAAAATTAACAGATGATTTTTTTTTTTTCTTATTATTTTTAGTCCCGTTTCAAATATTTGTGAAGCATGGAATAATAGCAAGACTCCTCCAGTTCTTGTCCAAGTCAGTTTGTGGTGTTGTTCTGCCCTGACGTGCGCGCTGCACGCCCAGGTTTTAATGTGAAATACTGCAAAGGCACTTTCTTTGTGTGTGTCTTTTGCAAGAGCTGGTGTCTCTGTTGCCGCCTCCCCGTCCTCCTCTGCAAACATCAGTCGTTTCTGTATCACAGCGTTTCACATGGCAACACTTTGATCCGACCTATTGCTACGTTTTGATTATTATCCAAGTAAAAAAAAAAGAAAAAACTTGGTGACCTGTGGAGTCTATGAGGAAAAGACATGATGAGCTCTTATGGATAATTAGTGGAGAAATGTACATTTGAATGCAGCTTCAGATGCAAATAAGGGAATTGAAAGAAAACTGAAACCTGTACAATGAATTAAATGTTATACCCCCCCATTGAAAATATGGGGGGGGGGGATCTTACTGTCTGGCTTTGACTAATAAAAAATGGTTTCCATTCTACTTTCGGCTTCTGTTACACTGAAGATGCTTTTACAAATGAAGTGCACTCCAGTTCAAATTAAATCAAATTTCACCTCATTGTCAACAGCAGTGTCTTTGATCTCCAACCCACGACTCTCCCGCCTCAAGACGCCCAGCTGCCTCACAGAGCCATATTGTCATATTCCAAAAAAAAAAAAAAAAGGCAAAAGCTTTTCAAAATAAACAGGTTTCATTTACTTCGTAAATTCCTTTCGTTAGTCGAATGAAATGCAGAGATGGATTGGGCAGAAAGCGATGTAGATAGTGAATAATCATCTGTGCTCTGAAGAATAGCTCTCAGCATCACATTGTTTTCTGTCATTAATCCCGAACAAACACCACACAAGAAAGAAGAAAATGAAAGGCAATCTTGAACAACCTTCAAGTACTTTTAAGTGGGAACATGAATAATTAAAACATTTTTTTTCCAGGGTTACCGACAGCAGCACAGAACAGGAGAACAACAAACAATTTTCCATGTAAATTTCTTCAGGGTGGTGTACCTCGTGCAAATATGGAAAAATAAAAATCGTACCCAAGAAGGGACAGCTTGGCTGAACCTTCAGGTTAGATTTTGGAGGCTCTGCGTTATGCCAGCATTAAATTTTACCCTTAAACGTCACACTAGAAGTATGACGCACATTTAAATAATTGACATAGCTTAAAACGTAGCGAATGTTAAATTTTTTAAACACCTAAGTCCCAATTAATAATTTGATTCAGACTAATGAATAGTCATTAATGAAGGCAATTTCTCCTCTTTTTATTACTGTAATTGTTTTGGTGCAAGAAATGCGACTATTTAATCTGCAAAAATAAATCTGGCCACACGATGGCAGTATTGTGTAACATTTAAAACGACAGCAACGTGCAGGCCTTCAGAATGGCTACATCTAACATGAATATATGCAGTTCAAATAACTAAGTATGTTCTCTTCATTTATTACATGCCACAGATATTATTTTGCACTGCAGAGAGTAAAACAGCATCTAACAGCATCTGACACTCGCAGACGATGGATTTCTAACGAAAATGTGCCAGTGGCGCATATATCATTTCAACTTTTCTCTTTCATTGGAAAATGTGGGTAAAACCACAACAACAACAAAAAGTTTTATCATGAACTGCTTTGGTGGCCCAAGAACATACCCAAATGGCTTAATTCTTCTTAGCTTTCAAAGCTGCCTGCTTCAGAGTTATGGTTTTAACCTTTGTGCTGTGGCACCCCCATGGAAAACGGAAAGAGATGGAGGTCAGCTGCTTTCTGTCATACAGAAACCCTGAATTTCTTTACGGGCCTGTCATCAGAGCAAAGAACCTTGTCTCCAGCTTCTTTCTAAATGCTGTGCATCTGTCGGATTAAGAATGAGGTGTGGCTTGGACGTCATACATAATACTTTTTCAGTCTGGCAAGATGCAGCCAAACTGAGGACTTACTTCATCAGAGCCATATTACTTGTATAACATATTTGTCCTCAGAAAACCTTGTCGGAACGTGCATTAAACGAAAAATGACGCCAAAAGGCTTGACACTGTTAAAACTAATGTCCAGTTCTGTGTTTCTTAAAAGCTTTGTTGTCCAAAGAGTTTAACTGTAGCTTGTTGGAAAGGCCTCCGCACCATTACTTTAAATCATATAAAAAAGAAAATTCTGCAAAGTTGTATGAAAAGTTGCAATTGTATTTTATAAATATGTGTATAGTGGTGTGTAAATACTGCATTTGTACGTGTTTGTTGCTTTCTAAATCGATGCCACTGTGGATGGAGTGTAAAAAAAAAAACTGCTAATCCGTCCCATTTTAATAAACATATGTTTCAGCTCCGACTCAAACTTTTTGTTGTACTTGTCTTCTTTTCTGGTAGCTGGGCTTGACGATGCTTTCTTCTGGTACATTCTCTTGTTAAACTCTGACCACTAAATCGCGGGGTTGGATTAAGAGTCTCTTGAAAAGAAACATAGGACAGAAGAGCTTTCCCAAAACGGACGCAAAAATGTGAGTGAACATATTTCGCAAATCTTTTAAGGGAGTTTGGGCTGATCTGCTATGTTGCTACTTTCATGAATCATTTTTTTGATGGTCTTAAGCTAATTGAAAAGAGAGGTTTCGTACATTAAAAATAGCATACATATAAAGATTTTCACTATCGGTGTGTAACAAAAATAGTGCAGGACCATAGAAATATTCATTTGTGAAAAAGGAATCACAAAAACAAAGATGACAGCTTTAATTTCATTCAGTGTCCCTGCAAACTCAATTTGGTTTTTCAGACCGAAGCTTTTGAATTGATTAACAGAGAATCTAAACTTTTGGTAACAAAACGTCTTTTACAAGAGTATTTTGGGCAAGAAAGAAATCTACCTAAAATGTGCAACACGTGTACATGTGGAAAATGAAAAAACAAAGCTTGTACTACAGATGAAACCAGCAATAAAGATGTACAAAGTAAAAAGAGACCTATGCCGGGTCATCCTAATTAGCAGTGTCATACATTAACACCCAGATGTTTTTGTACTTAAAACATTTAGCAATTGTTAAATGCCCTCATTGAGATGAACTGTCTACGATGGATTTCTGCTCGACTTCATTTTCATGTTTTGGTTCATCCATCCATGTGGATACAGATCTGCAGCTTTATTCATGTGCATTAAAATTATGGGGAAGCCATATTGTTCTATGTAAAACTCTGCCATGCTTTAAGTTTTCCCTATTTTGTCACATGCCGATGCGGTCTTCTGTCCTTGATAATAATTGGCTGTGGTTGTATTTTAATCTTTTTCACCTATTTTATCATTACAAAAAAAAAAAAAACACACTTTTTTGACTGATTATTACCAACAAGCATGAGTGGGTGTAAAGTAGGGCAACAGAAACATGGTAAATATCTTGATTTCATAAGCTCTATAAATTAATTTAATTGTTTAGACAATTATTATTATTATTATTATTTTTTTTGTCTTTATCTTGAGTTGATTTGTCAGTTCCTAGTAAAACCGTAGTAGTTGAACCATTGTTGCCTTGGAACACGCATTTGGGTGAAACTGCGCCCCCTTTCGACTGTTCACTATAACTACAGCGCTCTGATCCGCACAGCAACACAAACGCCATCTTTAGCCGACAAAGTGCTGTACTGAGGCAGAGTTGTGGATCGAAACTAGGTCAGGCGCCTGGAAAACTCGAAGACTTTTGGAGATCTCCCGTCGGAAGCCTCCTCGGTTGGTGTTCAGTAAGGCCCGGCCACACCGCACTGTCGTATGGTCCAATGTGTTTGATCGCTCGGCCAGCCCGTACGCAGTTTTATTTTGTCGGTCCAGGTTGACGTTGAAAGTGATTCTCCGTAAATAAACAACCAGCGGTGGAGCTGAAAGCCAGGTGAGATAAACAGACAAAGCTAAACTTAGACATTAAATTTGTTTAAGACGACTGGTTTTAGTCGCTAGTTACAACTTGCCAATAATTGTCAGCTTAACCGCCAGCGTGGTTAAATGAGGCTAAGCTAACTATTGATCTGTGTTTTTGTGCCGTTTTTAACGTCAGTCTCTTGACATTTTTGCACATTTGTGCTAACTTAAAGCTGTTTTAGCCATTGCTTTGATGTCAACAAATTTACAACATGTTAATTTGACATCGGTGGCGTTTGTTGAAATAGAGGGAGGCGTGACCTATGAGTACAAATGTTTTCATTGTGAGAAAGAAAGACTGGGTCAGCACCATTCACAGCCCGGTGTACTTGGCGGCGCCACGAGTGGCGCGATGATCAAGGTTAAAGATAGCCCATCAGTGTCCAGTCAGTGACTTAATTTACGGCCGAATCCAATAATTTTCCCAAAGCATTTGCAGGCCACTAACCGAATATGAACTGATGTGTTAATTATTGGATTGCAAATGAAATGATTGCATTCTTCCAGAGCTCTGGGTGTACGTTAAACTCCCTCTTCTCCTTTCCCAGGATGAAACGAGGTCTCCAAGAGAATGAGCAGGAGGAAAGAGGAGGTCCCAGTGGGGGGTATCAGAAGAGTATCAAATGGTCAACTAAGCAGGAGGAGGAGGAGAAAGAACTGGAAGAGCAAGGAGCCAGCTGGGAGTTTTTGCCGCAGGAGATCCTGCTTCACATTTTCCAGTACCTCCCACTGCTGGACAGAGCTTATGCTTCTCTGGTACCCTGAAAGCACTGATTACATGTCAACTATACTCTTTATGGGACTGTGTGAAATGGCGATGTAGGGCTTCTCATTTAAATTATTATTAGCATTATCGCAAAAGTATTCACTCCCGCAAACTTTGTCGTGTTTTGGCGAGTTGTATTTGGACTTGAGAGAAAAGAGACTTGAGAACCATGCTTCATTTTCCTTTCGCCTCATAATTACCCACGACTTTGCTTTGGTCTTTCACATGAGATTCTAGTAAAATGAATTGGACAGCAAAACACAGAGGGGTATAAATACTTCTGCAAAGCACTTTGCATTCAAGTGGTGGTGCCGAGTCAAACAGAACAGAACAGTTTTATCAGTGAATTAAAGCCAGCATTCAGTTTCAGACTGTCACCACCTCCACGCCTAGCTGATTTCTGAAAGAAGATTAATTGCCACTAATTAATCGTTAGCAACTTGCTTGTAAGCCTGGATTTCATTAGTTTTTAAGATGGAGACGTGTGATCACACCTTTATTTACTGGCTATATAGTAGAGCAGAGCAAGTTGTGATGATTAAGTGCGTTTCATCATTTATGGCTTGGCAAACATTCTTTATTACCTTACCTTACGGTGACTTAAAGTCGTAGTATCAATTTAACCACTCTTGTAGCTGGTGTTGGCTACACACATATCCATTCTTCCAACAAATTTGACAGCCTTTTGGTGTAAAGGTCACAAAGGTTGATGTTTCTTTCGCCCAGAGTCTCATTCTGTCATATTACTACATTTTTATTGATTTGTTTTTTTAAATCACTCCATTTCTTACATGAAGTCTGTTGGGTAATTTCTCTAGGTGTGCCGGGGCTGGAATCAGGTCTTCCACATGGCAGAGCTGTGGCGCTGCTTTGAGTTTGAGCTGAACCAGCCGGCCAGCTCCTACCTGAAGGCCACACACCCGGAGCTAATCAAGCAGATCATCAAAAAGCACTCCAACCACCTCCAGTACGTCAGCTTCAAGGTGAGACAGGCGGACGTTTAAAAAAAACAAAAAAACAAAGTGGATTCACCTCCTCCATTTTTTTTAAAAAGAGGATTTGATTTTCTGCGTCGGACTCGCAGGTGGACAGCAGCAGAGAGTCTGCAGAGGCGGCGTGCGACATCCTCTCTCAGCTGGTGAATTGCTCTTTGAAAACCCTGGGACTCATATCCACAGCCAGGCCCAGCTTCATGGAGATGCCCAAGGTAACCCTGAAGGGCAGCCATAGCTCAGCCGCCCAAACTTCAGATTATTGATGAATGGATGAGATGAGGCTGTCCTGATTGATGCCGTGTGCCCACGGGAAGGTCTAAGGCCTGGAAAACTCTCAAGCTGACGGATTACAATGTCACTTTTTGTGTTTATTTTCCGTAATAGTTGATCTTTGAGAGGAGGTCACAGCTTGGATTTTTTTTTTTTTTTAGGCTTTACTAAGTTTTTTTTTACTAAGTTTACTAAGTACTAAGTTTTTATACTGGCCTGATCTTAAAAGGAAGCCTTAAAGGTTCAACAACTTTGGTAAGCTTTGCAGGTCGAGTATTTTCATGAACAGTGTTATATTATTTTTTTAATGGATTCGGTTTGTTGGTTGACTGTGGCAAGTGTTCAATCAATTAATTAATTAATAAATCAATCAAGATATGTTGAGCAAGATCCCTTCCTGGCCACTCCCCTCTCAGCACACTTCCTGTCATTGGCCCCACCCACACTTAAACCATCAGTTATTTTTTGATATTTTTATTCTTTTATATACCTAATTTAAGTTTGTGTGGAGAAGCCTTGTAGACTTTGACCATTTATTACAATGCAGGACATGTATTCTTAGGGCTGTGCCTCTTATGATGAACTAAGGAGCCACATTCATTTACCATAGGAGAAAAGCAGAAATGCAGTAATTGTAAAAAAAAAAAAGATGCAATAAAATTTAGAAAAACAAAGTTTTAAGAGTAACAGTGGAGAGTAATATTAACTAAAACTAAAAACAGAATAATAAAACATACGTGGATAAACTAAACAAGACAAATAAAAAATATATATAACTTAGTTCATATAAAAGCAAGATTGACTATATATGTTTATTTTTGTTTTTAAAAGCAAAAGCAGATTTCTATTATTCATTGTTGAAATTATTATTATTTTTTTGTCTGTCATGTTGAAGCTTTAAGTCTCGTGAGTTATAAGTAGCACCTGAATGACGCAAGCTTAGCCTTTCTTTGGGAATAATGTGAAAATGCTCCAGTTAATTGACATTAGCTCACACTCGGTGTAGAACCTCGTGATCGGATCCAATTGGTAACTCAGGCCACATTCTAACGACATGGGATCTATACTTTGAGTCGTAAAAGTCGCTGCTTTTGTAATTCCATTAGTTTCTGTTGGGTACAAAACTACTACTTCTATCAAAGGACATGTAGAACTTTTTTTTTTTCCCTTTTATTGTAATTGTTTCTATGATTAAGCTGGAATCAGTCAAACTCAAAATCAGCAGCTCAGGCTAAACTGAAAATTGGAAATGTGTCCGTCAGAAAGAGCGTCTTCAGGATAAGCTGTTTTTTGAGCGACTCCCTTGGATGGCGTTGCGGCTCTCTTACTGGCACATTCATTCAGCCGCGACGTTCCCAGTCTGAATCTACAAGGCCTCTCTCAGCTACACACACTGTAGACTTTACTCAACAAATAGTAAAGTCTACATTTTTTTTCTCCTTTTAATCTGAAAACATACCCACACACATTTATGTTTAAATTATCTTTTTTTCAGCCATTAAATTGAAAAGATTTTTATTTGTATTTTTGTGCAGAAAATTCTACTAAAACGGCGTCCTGCTTGTTTTGAAATCGTGTAATTTCATTTTGCACCACCATTACCATTGTGTTGGAACCAGATTGGTACAGTCATAATGGTGTTACGTCACCCTGGTTATCGCGTTTTGTGCCATTCAATGTGTCTCTTTCTCTTTACAGTCTCACTTCATCTCCGCTCTGACGGTTGTTTTCGTCAACTCCAAGTCTCTGTCCTCCCTGAAAATCGACGACACCCCTGTGGACGATCCGTCCCTCAAAGTCCTGGTGGCCAACAACAGCGACACTCTCAAGCTGCTGAAAATGAGCAGCTGCCCACATGTTTCACCTGCAGGTACGAACACAACACATGATTTACGGCACGGCTGTTAATTCTTAATAACCGACTCATTATTCTTGAGAAGCTCATTTCTCACCAAGATAAATTCAGTTTACTTCATCTGGGTTGCACCGATTCACAATAAAAGTCGACTCGGGGTGTTCTTCATATTAAACAGATGGCATGTAGATGAAATCCAGGCAGTCCAGATAAATCTAATTGTATTAAGTTTCATTCAGTTTGGCTGCAAATGCAAACACTAACTACACACTAACTTCTGCCATCTCTTTCATTTAGTTTGTTACTTTATTATTATTATTATTATCTTAATTTCACATCCATGAGAAATTATTCTAAAACAAAAAAATGGGTAGAAAAGCTTTCTATTACCTAAAGTACCTGATGTAGACAACTCACAAAAATAGCAAATTGCTGATTATAAACATGCTTCCATATGCTAATGTGGAGAAAAAACATAACTTAATATTATATATAGATATAGTTCCTTTCAAAAGTTATAGTGTGGCTTTTAGATTTTTTGCATTTTTTTTTTTTTATGTGATGACCAAAAATCTTAATATGTGGGGATTTTAGAAGATGGACGAATACGAAATATCTTCTAATACTGAAGTGAAATAAACCTGATTCATAGTTTGTTACAAATTAAAGTCTGAAAGTTCTGGAGCTCATTAATATTCGTCCTCCATAAATCAATACTTTGTGGAACGACCTTTTGCAAGAGTCTAGTACATAAAATCCCAGCAACATACATTGGAGGTTGTAGCTTTAATGTGATAAAATGTGAAAAAACCTCAGGTTGTTTGAGGGTTTTTTTTTTTTTTTGTTTTGCACCGACTCACTGTGTTCTCCTGTTTGCAGGCATCATGTGCGTGGCCGATCAGTGCCACGGCCTGAGAGAGCTGGCTCTGAACTACCACTTGCTGAGCGACGAGCTCCTCATCGCGCTCTCCTCGGAGAAGCACGTTCACCTCGAGCACCTTCGCATCGACGTGGTCAGCGAGAACCCGGGCCAGCAGTTCCACTCCATCAAGAAGAGCAGCTGGGACGCCATGGTGCGCCACTCCCCCAAATTCAACCTGGTCATGTACTTCTACCTCTACGAGGAGGAGTTCGACCCTTTCTTCCGCGACGAAATCCCCGTCACGCACCTGTACTTCGGCCGCTCCGTCAGCAAAGACGTGCTGGGCCGCGTCGGGCTCACCTGCCCGCGTCTGGTGGAGCTGGTGGTGTGCGCCAACGGGCTGCGGCCTCTCGACGAGGAGCTCATCCGCATCGCCCAGCGCTGCACGCAGCTGTCCGCCATCGGCCTGGGAGAGTGCGAGGTGTCCTGCAGCGCCTTCGTGGAGTTCGTGAAGATGTGCGGGGAGAGACTAAAGCAGCTGTCCATCATGGAGGAAGTGCTGGTTCCGGATCACCGTTACGAGCTGGACGACATCCACTGGGAGGTGTCGAAGCATTTGGGTCGTGTCTGGTTCCCTGACATGATGCCTACGTGGTAGAGAGCTGAAGAATGGAAAGGTTTGGTGAGGGGCTAATTTGTTTTTTTTTTGTGCGCAGATTCTTATTTTTACAGGTACAACAGAAGAAGAAATTACATCTTTTTGATCTTATTTTGTTTTTAATTTGATGTAGCTGATGCATTTATATAATTTAATGACTTATATCCTTTAGGATTTTCTTCCTCTGAGCCCTTCAGACCCGTTGTTGTTATTTACACATCAATTAGTAGCATGTATCTCGAATCTGTTGGGAATTTGAGGAATTATGTTCAAGACAGAAGTTGCTCCACATCTGTGTTGGTGACATGCAGGCAGATATTTTTTTTGTATATATATATATGGTAAATATTGTTTTTTTTCTTTTTTTCTTTTGCCTTGTAAGGGCATAACTACAATCCTTTTAATAAAAGGAAGTAACTTCTCAGAGATGAATTTTACAAAGACAATTATAATTGTTGTCACACTAAATGCACAATGTGTGTGAAATCGGTTTGTGTAATCATCTTCGTCGTGGATTAAAGGTAAATACAGTGCATAAATTTGACGGGATGATCAGCATGATAAGCTAGGAGGGTTTTTGGTTAATCGCTCTGCAAACGTTTGTGGATTTTTTTTTTTTTTTTTTTAAATTTACGTTAGTGTCTGTGCGGAATTGCTAACTGGTCTTTGCCAAGAGGCTTTGTGTGGCCCAGACTGGGTGGTGGTCATGAGACAGCAGTCTGGTATGCAGCAGCAGAGGTGGATTCTGTCTTGAAATTATGTTTTTGTTTCTTCTAACCTCTCCAGCTTTCCCTCGTAAAGCCACTATTACGACTGTCGACTGATTCACTACCACTTGTTGTTTTTGTGTTCTTCTGTCCAAGTGGAAAAAGCCCAAGGATAGCCTATCTCCTGTTTGAAACATTAACTGGCTGGCCATGATGAGCTTGTAAATAACTCTGAGTTTGTTCACCTTTTTTTTTTTTTTTTTTTTTCATTTCTGTATTGTATGACAAATTATCCTGTTTAAACTGTAAAGAAAAAAGTGTTTATTTGAAAACATATACATGAAAGAAACCCTAATTACAGACATTAATATGCAGTATACTTGTATATGCAACGTATAACTTTAATGCACTTTTTCCTCTAATGAAGGTCCCCAATTAAGGCAAAATTAAGCCCATGCAGAGGCAGAGGTAATTTCTCTCTGTTGTCACAAACTCTTTTTGTAGATTACTTGAATGTCTGTTATTTTTTTAAGACTTATTTTTATTTTTTAACATTCTAAGTCTAATGAATATAGCTGATTATTTATTATATGAGGAGAAAATCCCTTTGGCAAGAGAAACTTGCCTAACAACACAATCATATAATGTGCTACTATTAATACAAGTGTCTATCTGAGAAGGATTTTCTATTTAGTTTTTGTTGTAATATCGAATGTCTTTAATACTGGTAAAGGAAATAGAAAAAGGAGATTGTATTACGAATCACTGATAAGATGTATGGATGTTGTTAAATTCCAGAGATAAACATATTTAACTATAAATCCTGGTGATGTAGTCACTTAAATTTGTAATTGGGGGGGGGCGAAAGCAAATATTGTTGGTTTGAACCACTGAATTACAAGGTTACAGTCATTTAATTGCCTCCAATAAAGTAAATGTATATAGTTAAAATGTGCAACTGAGCATTCAGTCAAAAAAGAAGGCTTGTAGAGAAGCTGTTTTGCATCTGACTGAATGACTGATGTGCTGGCTGACATAATGTAAAGCACTATTAACTGAAAATGTTATTAAAAACAAAGTGAGAAGAACGAGTAGATGTGGCTCAGGCTGAATGCTTCACAAACTGATTATTGTCTTTTGTTAAATCCTATTTTTTTAAATTTAAATTTCATTTTTCTCAATTCCATAATAATAAAAACAACATGCTATTACTTGCACAATCTCCCTTTTGTAGATATAAAATTATGCCGTTCTACATAGTGAAACGGAAAAAAAAAGTCCTGAATATTGTTTAACCATTTTTCATTTAACATTGGTTGTGTATCATTATTATGTTAACTGTAGTTAAATTTGTAAAAACTTCAAATTTAATAGCCTGCTGCTCTGTTAATAGACCCATCCTGTCTTTATGTGTTTTCTTCCCTCTTATGATTCATCCCGTTTGTTCGAAAACCGAATGAAAATACTTTCAGAACATATTTCTTTTATCTGTTTGTAAATACACGCCATCTGCTGGTTAGTGTGGTTAACTGCATTTCTTTTCACCTGTGCATGAAGATGATTATTGTAATCTAAGCCGGTGATGGAGGGCTGATCTTTCTTCTGAAAAAGTTCAGCTGCTGTTAAGTTATATTTTCTCTTACTAAAGCTGTATAATACTGAGATTTTTTTGAAAGTAACTTGTATTTTTTTTCCAAAGTTATACAATATTTTAGTTTATAGTCATTAAAAAAACGCTTGTTTAAAAAAATATTGTCTGGAATTATTTACATATATCTATGGCTGCTGAATTTGTATTTCTTTGCATTTACATTGAATATCCTACATATTTATATTGTGCATTTACAGTTTATTTCATATTTAGTGGGCAAATGCACAATCTTCATATTAAACTGAACATAAACAATTGTAATTCCGCTCCTATATGGTAGAGGTCTTACTCAACATGAAATGTGAAGATTGTGGTTACTCTGAAGCCAGGAAACACGTGCAACTTTCTAAGATTATGGTGATTGTTTAACACCTGTTGGAAAATTGTATGTTTAGAATGAGTTATCCTCATTATTTGTTTCTATATATGTTATTTGAGCTTTAAAAAGCAGACCCCTCTTTTTGTGCTCGCGACCTACATTGGGTAAGCGACGCCCTGGTTGGTTTCAGACTCTCGGACACTCCCCACTGCTGCCAACTCGGTCTCCTTGCGTTTGCGTCGGACGGGGACTTGCAAGTCGACAAAACGTTGTAATTCTGAAAATAATCAAGCACAGCTTTGTAAGCCGTTTCCCCCTCAGACTGTGTTTACGGAGGTGATGCTGGGGGTAGCTGGGATGACGGGCAGGTACGGACAGTTAAATCCTTAACGGGAACTCTGCTAGCATTGCTAAAGCTAATGTCAGGCTAGCTTGCCAACGTATCTAACCTCAGAAGAAAGTAGTTTAGTAAACTGGCTCAGCTACAAAGTAACTAGTTTGGAGTCTTTCATTTACCTTTTTTTTTTTTCATTTCGACTCCTTCAGAATTTGATTTTACAAGTGAAAAAAGAAAGGGATGTATCCAATCCCTATCTTTTGCGAAGTTGCAATATTAGCATGGTAGTTGCTTGACTGTTGAGGGTCTATCTAGCTCTACTAGCCAGTTTTAGCGTCTAACGTGAACCTATGTGTTGTTACAATAGAGGCATTTTTGTAACAATACATACAAAATGCCTTGTGTGTAAAGATTTTTGGTGATATTAGCGTTTTACTAATTTCGACAATTTCACTCAAAACAGCTTTGGATAATTAAAGGCTTATAGATTAAGTACAACGCTATACTCCAAATATAAGTTGAGAATGTAGCTTTTGCTGTGTTCGTTGTTACCGTTTTTGTTTAGATCTAAGCCTATATAACTGCACAAGTGTACAAAATGCAAAGCATAACATGAGAAAATACAAAATGCATCTTTTTCAAATGATCATTTCATTTAATATGAGAGAAAAACAAACCAACATGGCCCTATAAGAAATGCCCCCAAAACTCATAACTAAAAAGTCAGCTAAATGTAATTACTATTTTTGCCACCCACTGTCATCAGGCTTTTTGACTATTTAGTAAATGAGTTTTGTCCCATTCTTTGTTTTAATTAAGCCACAACCGAAGGCTTTTTGCAAATAAACAGCCTGTTTAAAGTAATGCCATAGTATCTTAGCTGAGCATAAATCCTGACTTTAACTAGGCCCATCTGAAACCCATTCATAGTTGGGACATGCATGGCAGCTCCTGTCCTCAAGGACTGGTGTACTGATGGTTTTTGATGTCGCCAACACAGCTAATCAACATTGTCCAACTACCTCCTCACTCAGCATGTCAGAAATCTGCAGAGGCTTGCTAATGAACTGTTATTTGGTTATTTGATTCAGGTGTGTTGAACCAGGGAAATAACAAAAGCATGAACACACAACTTCAAGTCTTGACATTCTCTTTCTTTCTGACAGATCATAAACACTGACATTAAATAAAGCAAGTGAGGCTTCTGATGTTGTTTGAGGTTATTTTGTGGTATGGAAGCGCTCGAAGTAAATTCAGGAGGACGGCCACACCTAATTTCACTAGGGTCATTCTACTCCTGTAAACATGGAGGACATTTGTGAATCGACAGGAAGAGTGGTTATTCTTACACACAGACCCATCTTGGTTTGGAAAGCTCTTCTCTCACTAAATAAAATCACAATCTGAAAGACTTATTTTTTTATTTTCTCAGGTTATTTGTAATGATTAATAAGTTGCCTTGTTTTGATACATTTATGTGGAACAAAAAACAGAAGAAACCTGTAAGGGGGAGAACGATTTATTTATTTTTGCATAGTCGTATGTTGGCTTAACCAGCCATCAGTGCTTCTCTAACCTTACCAAATTAGGTGATGTCTTTGCAGTGACTAAAGGTGAGTTCATTATCCCCGTTCCTCTCAACACAGTTGACGTATACTTCAGATTTGAGCTATGTGAGAAATGATAAACACCGGACTAAGCCTGAACACCGAGGGGAGAAATGCATGCGTGTTTTATTTTCTCCCCCTGTAACACAGCTTTGCGAATGCCCTGGTCAGCGCAGTCTGTGAGCGCTGTAAAAGTGGCTTTGCTCCAACTGAGAAAATCGTCAACAGTAATGGAGAGCTTTACCACGAGCAGTGCTTCGTCTGCGCCCAGTGTTTCCAGCAGTTTCCAGAAGGACTCTTCTATGAGGTAACGCATGTCACATGATGGTGCTCTTTTGAATGCCACAAATCAACGCAATACTGAGCCATACCGAGTGCACAGAAAGTTGTTGACTCTCTTTTACAAATATGTTTGAATGTTTTCCTTTTACAGTTTGAAGGCAGGAAATACTGTGAGCATGACTTCCAGATGCTCTTCGCTCCCTGCTGCCACCAGTGTGGTGAGTGTTGACTTTTAGTATTGACCACGTTTTGTGTGGATTCAGAAAACTAAATTGTTTGTAGCTTTTTGGGAAGTGGCAACTGGAATATTCTTTTTTTTTTAGGTTTGTAATCTATTCATATCAAAATTATAAGTGATATTACACATTTAGTTGTTAATACAATTAAACTATTTTTTTTTCGTCAACACACCTGCTGGCAGCCTAAGTGTTGCAGTGTTTGTCTCATTTTAATTATGCGTTTTCATCTCATGCCTGGTGTGTCGAGTTGATCTGTCGTATGATTTTTTTTTCTTTTTTTTCTTCTTCTTCCAGGAGAGTTCATCATCGGTCGTGTCATTAAGGCCATGAACAACAGTTGGCACCCTGACTGCTTCTGCTGCGATATTTGTCAGGCAGTACTTGCAGATGTGGGGTTTGTCAAAAATGCTGGCAGGTTAGTAATCCCGGCGTTTTACAGTCTGGCAAATAACAGCGTGGCAGCCTTTTGAACAGGTGGCGTCACTTGCCAAGCTTGTGACTCTCTTTGCATTTTAGCAAATAATGGAATTTTAAGCAGCTGTGATGGAGTGTGTCACAAAATCTGTAGGAATGTTTTTAGCTCCCTGTGATTGCTTTTTTTTTTTTTTTTTGTTTCCCTCAGGCACTTGTGTCGTCCATGCCATAATCGGGAGAAGGCTCGGGGCCTAGGCAAGTATATCTGCCAGAAGTGCCATGCTATTATTGAAGAGCAGCCGCTGATCTTTAAGAACGATCCATATCACCCTGACCACTTCAACTGTAACAACTGCGGGTCGGTGCCATCACCTTCATCTTATTCTCATGTTTCCACACATTCTACTGGTAGGATAAATTTAAAAAGCCAATAGTCTTTTTAAATTTTATTCATATTTTTTTTTCCTAGAAAAGAGTTGACTGCTGATGCAAGAGAACTGAAAGGGGAGCTCTTCTGTTTGCCCTGCCATGATAAGATGGGTGTGCCAATCTGTGGCGCCTGCAGGAGGCCCATTGAGGGACGTGTGGTCAACGCCATGGGCAAGCAGTGGCATGTGGAGGTTTGTGAATGCTTCAGTCCTGGGTTTTATTGGTAATATTTATCGCACTTCAATGTGTTCATCACCTGAGAAATGGCTCATATTGTTTTTTGGTCTAAAAATGTGTTTTCTAATTTAAAAAAAACACACTGTTCAAATATTTTGGCCAGAATGAAAGCAGTATAAAGATAATCATGAAACTCAAATTAAAGATGAAAGAATGTCGTTTTTTTTCTCAAATGAGAAAAAGATTATAATTTTGTGTCTCATCTGATTCTGACTTCAGATGTTCTTCTTAAACTATCAGGCACAAAACTCTTATCTTCCTCTTATCTATATAGATAGACATGATTTTG
Source organism: Poecilia latipinna (assembly GCF_001443285.1). NCBI lineage: Eukaryota > Metazoa > Chordata > Actinopteri > Cyprinodontiformes > Poeciliidae > Poecilia > Poecilia latipinna. The sequence continues at coordinate 451,531 of NW_015113368.1, forward strand.
TCCAAATCTTAAAGACATCCTTGGTCTTATTCAGATCTCTGCACTGCAGTCAGACTTGGGTAGAATATACAAACATTCAATAAATTATGGATGTTGTCAAGATATATGAACTTGAAAATGAAGGAAAAGGTATTTGGACCCAAAACGCTTTAAGCTAGTTGGAGTGTTTCTGACGGGCCTGAGAGTTTGGAAAAGACGAATTCTCCAGAGGTCAAGCAAGGCAGATCAAATGATGGATTCATCTGACTGAAGGCTGCTGCATTTCATACTCTCTAAAAGTTTGACACTATTAACAGTGTTCAGCAGGCGGTGTAATGCTGAAGATGTTAATTGGCAGCAAGTAGTTTTACATCCAACCACTTCAGAAATGACAGACATGAGGTTCTTTTTTTATTAGTTACACCATGAATGCTCTGTATTATGGGATGCATGGGTACACAACAAGAAGAGACTACATACAAACTGCAGTGTTTTTTGAAGATTCAGACATTTTACTTGTAAATGTTCCCGACTATTTAACAGCATTTATATCATGTTTAGATGTTTAGATTGCAGCCAACATCTCTTCAGTTTGATCAGTATTTGACTTTCATTAGAAATGCGTCTTCCCCTTAGTAACATCTGTTTCTTTACAGCACTTTGTTTGTGCCAAATGTGAGAAACCTTTCCTTGGTCACCGCCATTATGAGAGAAAAGGTTTGGCTTACTGTGAGACGCATTACAATCAGGTAAGAAGCTAAAACTTGGCTTTGAATGACACGGCCAACATCACAACGCAGGAAGACAATGAAGGAATTTGTTTGCTTTCTCTCCTTGTTTCTCTGCTGTCAAGCTCTTTGGGGACGTGTGTTATCACTGCAACCGTGTGATTGAAGGCGATGGTGAGCATCAGTGTGATAAAACACATAATTAGGATCTTCTGTGGTTCAATAATTAAAAAAAGTTCTGTGGTTCAGTAATGAACAAAGTGTTGCTTTCAGTGACAGCAGCTGAATCTTCTGTTTTTATTTCTTTCTTCTGCACCCCCTCAGTTGTGTCTGCTCTCAACAAAGCCTGGTGTGTCAGTTGTTTCTCCTGCTCCACCTGCAACACCAAGCTCACTCTCAAGTAAGTCTTAATATGTTCATTGATGCAAACCATAAAATCTAGTCACATGCAACTCTTCCACCTCATGTTTGTTGTGCCTCTTACTTTTCTTTAACACTTCTCACTATTAATAGGTGTGTTTTTCATGATGCCCCAACACTGCTTCTTTCTTATTTCCTGTTTTCCTCCTGTGTCTTCTTTTCCACGCCTCAATTGGTGTGTTTGACAACTCAGAGATAAGTTTGTTGAGATTGACTTGAAACCAGTGTGTAAGCATTGCTATGAGCACTTGCCTGAAGAGCTGAAACGCAGACTTGCTCGGCGTGAACGTGATGCTAAAGACCGCAGGAAAAATCCGGCAGTGTGCCTGTAGCTTCACCACTCCATCCATGGGTTGGTGCTGTCGCTGCCTTCCTCGTCGCTTCCTGTGGTTGTCCTTGTTAACTTCTTTCGCTCTATGGCATGTCATTATTTTTTTGTAATTTACTTTCTAGAGTGAAACCAGTGTAGTTGTTTGTGTTGGTGGCATGAATCTAAAACATGTACATGCATGTTAGATATAAGCAGAGCTTGATTGGTTGATTAAATTCAGATGCCTGGTAATTAATTTAGTTGGTCAGACAGAAAAAAGCTTGGTGCAATGTGTTGCATTCGGAAGTTTTGTAATCTAATCAACAACATAAGACCCAAAATACTCCAGTGGTTTTATTCCTGTTTTCCTCTTTGCAGGAACAAGTTTGTAGAGTTTGACATGAAGCCTGTTTGTAAAAAGTGTTATGAGAAGTTTCCGCTTGAGCTCAAGAAAAGGCTCAAGAAGCTGGCGGAGTCATTGGGACGGAAGTGAGCTGCTGTCTGATAATCACCTGGATGGGCTCCTGCTGTGGTAAAATGTCCAGGGAAGATGTTATAGTAAGACATAAAGCCATTTTGGAGAAACTGAATAAAGGAAAAGTTTAGCTCTAGATCAACACCAGTAAAGTTGTAAGTGAAGGTTTATAAGGTTTGCTTTAAAAAAAAGTCCATCTGTTTACAAACCAACATTGACCCAAAAGGTGAAATTCATTGAAAAATATGCATTTATAGAAATTTATGCAAATGTTTCACCTCATACCCATCTTTTTTTTTCTTTTTTTTTAAGTTTTTATATTTTGTTTGATTGTACATTCCTAAATTATTAATTTGTTTTCTGTGGAGCGTTTCAATGTTTAAGTCTATTGTCCCTCTACTATCACCAT
>NW_015113369.1:0-24275 GCF_001443285.1 Poecilia latipinna
TAATTACGCCTTTGCAAATAAAAATTTAATTAGAGCAATGCCACAAGTTGAGGTTGTAGCACGTTGAGGTGAATAGATGATCAGATGACGATATACGATAAAGGATTAAAGTGTCGACATTTTCCAGGTTAGATGCATTTTTCAGGTGAATTTACAGAAATGTATTTATGCGCTCATTCATGCGCACATGCATAAAACGGACAAATCCCCCCAAACACTGATGCATAGAGACACAAATTTATTCATATATAAAACTCTGTAATCCCAAGATTTTCTGAAGCCCCAATCCATCTTGAAAATGTCTGCTCCACCTTGAATAAAGGGTTTCTTGTGACGGTTTTACTGTGATGATGCAACTTTTAGCTTTCCATCAGATGCAGCAGCTGGAAAGATGAGTGATGAGAACTGCAGCAGTCATTGTGGGTCTTCAGTGGCACGGTTTCATAAGAGCTTGAATAAGAAACGATTTATCCAACAATCTGAAAAAAGGTCATTTTTAGTTGGTTCCTATCAAATTAGAAGTAAATACACATCCTGTAAGTCACTTAGAAACCATGTACATGTTTACCGGTGCTGGACTCTTTTATGATTTTATGTTCCTGTAACTATACTATGAAGTACAACTTGCTGGTTCCAGGTTTGACCTCCTTGATGGAGCTTCGATTGAACAAGATGTCTGAAAAATTCCTCTTGGATTTTGATTCATAATGAGATCAACAGTTGATAAAGTCTCCAGAGAGATGTGGCTGATTTGTCGACTCGTTTGCCCACATCCCAGAGGAGCCGCACAGATTCAACCCAAATGAACATTTTTCCCCCCAAATATAACCTCTATTGGGCTTTTTCACTGCAGTCTGAACGGAACAGGTCTGATCTTTTCAGCCTCGATTAAATCAGATCCATTTGTGGTACTAAATTGGATACGTGTCTGATTGTTTTCAAATGACTTTTAAGCCATTGATTGATGTGAGACCAGAAAAATCCAGACGCTGTAAATCGGGACGCAAACGACGACTGAAAATTATAATTATGTACTTATGAACAAAGTCTCTGTCACTGAATCCCATCACTGTCCCACCAGGCTTTGTCTGAACAGACTCCCCTACAGAAGTTTATGCTAAAGCTCCATAAAGGGCCATTTCCATTAGTTGTGCTTTATTTTTATTCACTTATTTCATGTTGTCCTGATCTTGTAATGATGCCGTCGGCTCCCATTGCTGAATAAGCTTCAGAATCCATCCATAAGCAGCTCCTCTGCAAACATTACGCTGCTATGCGATGTTAGCATTCTTCTTCTTCTGTTCACACAGGAGTCTCATTTTAATGAAGTTTAATTGGTGGTATGAACAACCAGGAAAAAATAAAAAATCAAGACCTGCTATGTGAAAGTAGATTTCAAGGCCCCTTTTTTTTTTTTTTCAGAAAATCTAACGTTGAAGAAACCAGTTTGAGATTGAGTTTTGTTTCATGGGTCAATATCCTGCTGGAAGTGGAGATGGGAAAATGGAGGCACTGTTGTCATGAATGGATGGAGATGATTGTGGCGTTTTGAAATTACACTCTGTTGCTAGTAAGCCAGGTGCATTAAGCAAATAATTAATCAACTAATAGTATAATAAATTAAAATGATTATGATCATTTCTATTCTGATTTAATATTTTTCAAAGGGTCATTTTGTTCACAGAATTCATAATCCATTTTATTTATGGTTTTGTGCTTTTATTTATTGCTGTTGGTTGTGTTTTGTTTTGCTTCATGAGTGATTGAAGACATAAGGCGTCTAATCGGTGTCAATCAGAAGCTTTTTCAAATTAGCTGTAACACTGACTGCTACAAGAGATCTTTCCTGTCAGCAGCCATCACCATCTACAAACACTCTGAAGAATTTTAATTAATGATTTCATTTCCCTTTTGGCTCCAAAAGGTATTTTTGAAGTCCATTAGTCTTAACTTGCATTATCATGCCATTCCCATTAACAATAGATGAAAATGGTCTCAAAATGATAATATCGTTTATCACAATAATTTCTGGGACAATTTATCATTGAGCAAAATATTATATCAGGCCAAGTTCATAGTAAGAAGCCTGAAGTTTGAGTAGGAAAATACTCTGTACTCCGTTCTCCCATCGCCAGCCTGAACCGTTGACGCAGTGGATGATGCTGGTGAGCCTGTGGGAGTCGTCGCCTCATTTTGGTCTTTTCAGCGGACAGGAGTGGCTCCCGGTGTGACCGTCTGCCGCTGTAAACCATCTGCCTCTACATGGTTGTTTGAGCTACTGTTCCCATCCTGTCATTTCAAACCAGTCTGACATTAACAAGACATCAGCTGCTCGGTGGATACCTTTTCTTTTTTTTTTTTTTTTTTTTTTAAAAAACATTCTCTATAATCAAAGAGATGAGCAGTTTCTGAAATGCTCACACCAGCCTGTCTGGCACCAGCAGCCATAACATCCAAATGGGAACATCGTCATCAGATGGAACAGAAAATCAGGAGCTTCAGCTCGGTCCTTGGCTGTCATTTTTTCATTTTTTCTCTGTCCATTTCCTTCACAATCTGGCACATAAGATCTCCTGATGCTTAAGCTTGTGTGTTTGGGAAAGTTTCACTCCTAAGTTGGGGGGCGCGCGCTAATCCGGGGGTGTTGCATTCACTTTGTGTGGTTCAAAAATGGTAAATGTTTGGTCGTCTTGCATGTGAAGCCAATGCAGATGGACACTTTGTGTCATCGGTTTTATATCTAAGGCAGAAAATGTTGTGTGCAACACAAAGGATTTTCTTTTATTTGCCTTTTTTTAGAAATAGAAAGTCATGCTGCAAATATCCAGTGACTTTTTTACCCAAAAACACACTTGGACACACCCATCCATTATACTTGGCTAAAGAGCAGAGGATTTAAAAGGAAATTCTCAGTTTTGTTGCTGGAAATGAACTAAAACTATTTATAGTCCAGCGAAATAAGAAATAATTGGCCCAAAAACTTAAATAACCATAAACATTAAGGCAAATGTTTGTTCCTTTAAAGTATTGGCTGTTTAATTTATTTTTGTGCAGGTAATAATTCAGAGTAACACTGTTTATGCATTTCTAATTGGAGTAAAAAAAAAGAAAACGCCCCTAAATTGTTTCAACTTGGGGATTCTGGCCCCAGTGCTGCAACATTTCCCATCGCCCTCGACTTGATGGACCTGTGTTTTGTGCTGGGCCTGGAGTCGCTCATTCTCAGCGCCGTAATCACAAACTAGAGTTAGTAAAGACACATAATTGGAAGTTAAGAAAGTAATAAAGAATGATTGAGGCTCTCCTCTTAAAAAATCACCAACTCCCACAATAACTTTATTGCAGTAACTCTATCCAAATAGTTTCCTGAATGAAGCAGTCGGATGACGTAGCACAAAGCTCAAGGTTGAGGAGCGATGCAGCCCACTTTGAGGTTGATGAAATTGTTTTGCCAGCTTTTCCAGGAAGATAAAATGAGTCTTTGCAGGCGATGGATGAGCCAGTGTTGATAACCAGAAAGCATAAGGCGGCGGTAAGCGTTGGCAGGATGGTGGAGTACCGACACGGGCTGCTACCATTGAGGACGAGCCAGTTGGAGCTTTTCAGAGCGAATAAGAAAATCACTTCCACACTCTGCTGGAAAATGCTTTTCTCAGACAGTTTTAACAGGAGGAGGTTTGCAGTGTGTGTTGAGGTCTCATGCTTTATGTGGGTCACTGCTGCATCACATGGACCCACACTCCATCACATGCTCTGCTAGCTGAGGCCTGAAAGATGGCCGACAAATGACCTGAGAAAACTCCTCACCTGACTGACATCCTGCTGAGAACTTGTTGGCCTCTTAAAGAAAAAGGTTAATGGGGAGGCAGACTGATAAAACTCTGTGAAAACGTTTTTTAAAGGGCAGCTATTATGCAAAATTCACATTTTGCAGGTTTTTGTACTTCAATTTAAGACTCAACTGCTTCTAAAAGCAGCATAAAAAAAAACATCCAACCATTTTCTGGCAGTAAGTTAATAATTTTTAGTGTCTGAAAAATTAGCCGTTTCAAAAACCTCCAGATTTAGTCACATTCGATGGACACTGCACCGTTGCCTGGCAACCCTGGTCAAATCCAGACCCATTATCTAGCAAGCCAAGCTGAGCTCCAGAACATTTGGTCTGCTAGTTTTAACGCTGTATGTGCTGCACAATGGCTGCAGGACAAGACAAGTGCTTTGTTGTCGACTTATCAATCAGAAACCATTTTATGCATTCTTGTTGGTTGTGCAGGAGGTTATTTTAATGCTTTTCAAAGTCGTGCTTATCTTGGCATCTTCTTTTAGTATTAATCCAGATTAGTTGGTCTTCAAAGCTAAAGCGAACAGCTAGCATCACGCTGGGTCCATGGGAGGATGGATGGAGTTAAATTTAGAGCAAAGATGGAAGAAAACCTGCAAGAAGCTGCTAAAAACATCAGACTGGGATAAATGTTCTACTTCCAGTAATGCAAAGATATCTGACTGAATTTGAGCTCTTTTGCAAAGAACGGTCATAACATTCAGACAGTGAAGCTGTGAGATGCGTACCCCCAGTGGTGGCTTATGGGGTTGAAAACAAACGCATATCAATTGTTTAATTCTTAAATATTTTACAACTTGTGCATCATTTTCATTCCTCTTCAGTCATTTACTTTGTGTATAATCTATGCATATAATCTCAGTAAAACACTGAAATTTGGAGTTGTGCTGTGAACGTTTTGCAAGGTCCATATCTTTTTACCACTTCTTTTCACAGAACATCAGTGTTTATTAAAATATGATCTACATGTATATTGAAATACATCTCACATTTTTTGTAGGAAAACAAAATAATTAGGGACAATTTTTACCTTTGAGGTTTTATACTCTAGTTAAACATTCAGCTTTGATGTTCATAGGCTGACCGATTGTAGTCTCTGTTAAACAATTTAATGAGGAATACAATTTATCTCATAATTATGCATCTGCCGTAGCTGTTTGCTCCTAACCTGTGCAAAATGTAAATCAAGCCCTTCTTTAGACTAATGTGTTTGTCTGCAGAGCTTATTTTCAGTCCGCTGGCACCACGCTAAAGAAAAAAGCTAATGTTTCTGAAGTCTAATAAATTTCGGCAGGAGATAATTGCGTGTGCCTTCATGAAACCCATTTGCTAATTGTATTACCACCTCGTCTGCTCAGATCCGCGAGAGCCCAGTTAAACCCCTAACACGCTACAACCACGTGTTGGAGCTTTCTGCAGGATCATGTGTTCGGGCCGGTTGGGTCTCTTGGCCCAGTGTCTAACCATGTGGAAGTGATTGTTAGCTCAAGCTGTTTTTAAGGCACATTAGGGAGACCCTGAGAGGGAAAACAGGCCGAGCTGCGAACATAAAGTAAAACAGAAAATGAGTGAAAGGTGCACTGCTGCACTGCTGCGCTATAAACTGGGGATGAATCAGCTTTCAAGGTTTAATGGACCATATTTCTCGTCCCCTGAAAAATTATATAGCATATTGGATACGATGGAGTGAAGAAAATTGGAGAATTTAGCATTTGCAGAAGATATTTAACTAAACAGAGCAGGCTGGTGCATTCGGGTCCAAAGTGAGCCCGGCTGCATTTCTCCTTCCTCCTCCGTCACAGGACTCTGGGTGGACCGCTAATGTGTTGATTTAATCCCAGCTCCCAGTTGTATGAGCTCACCCACGGGCAGACAGGGGAAGAGGTTGATTTTTAAATCCCAACGTCACCGTCAGTTTAACCGAGTTGATCTTGTGATTTGTTTTAGTGGTCGCCGCAGCAGCTTTTGTTTTCGGAGAGGCCCCCGAAGCGGTCAGAGCGTGGTTGTGGCCTGGAAGTTTGCTCCAAAAGGCCGGTCCAACCTCGCAGATTCACGGCCAAGGCTGTGGTCTCCTTGTGGCCAATATGTGGTGCTGGTAAAAGCTCCTCTCCTCCGGGTGGATTGAGGGAGGGTTCGCACTGGGAGGAAATGTTTGATGCATGTGTGTGGTCACGATAAAAGCTCTCAGCGAAGATCCAGTCCTGACAGTGAGCACCAGATCTTGGAGGTTTTACTCCTTCCATGTTATTCCCCCTCTTCGTGAGCTGGATGCTGTCTGTGCTTTTCGTCAGTGTGCATATCCAAGTCTCTTTCTTGCAGTGTATTTCTTGGTCAGATTCACTGCTGCAACTTTGTGAATCTTTGATCGTCATTATTGTGTATGTAAGGTTGTGCTGAGTCCTCCGCACGTTGCCAACGCTGAGGTTTTAGGTTTAGTGGAGGGACTCGTATGTTTGCCTCTTTTTTTTGTTTCAATATGATGGACCAGCCTTGAAAGTGAGTTTTACTATTAAAAAATAATCGATCTTCTGTTTTTCAGGCTGAGCACCGGAGAAGGGGATGGAGCGTGGTGTCCAGCAGCACCAGTCTTCCCCAATGAGTCAGAGTACCTTCAGGTCAGTTTCTCTGTTTATTCAGTGTTCCTTGCTTATCTGTGGGAAGAATAACAATTATTCAAAGGGATTCAAGCGCTTACAAAAACCACGCAGCTGTGTTTTGGCAATAAGTTGATGCTTTTTGGAAAAGCAGCCATTTCGAAAACCTGCCTGAGTCAAAATGAACAGACTCTGTGCCGTCACCTAGCAACCCCAGCCAAGCCCAGCCCGTCACCTAGCAACCCAAGCAGAGCTCCATTATATTTGGTCAGCTGGTTTTACTGTTGGATGTTTTGTTGACTTACCATCCAGAAACCACTTGCTGCATTCTTGACTTTGAATTAAAGTCAACTCACGGAAATAAAATCCCATTTTTTTAAATGGTCAAACTTTAATCCTTCATTCTCAAAGTTGAAATGACATTAAATAAATCTTACAATGTTACATTAACATTCATTACTGATATGTTAGATTATTTTAACAGAAGGAACAATTTTTGCTTTTCTGTTTTTACATAAAAGTAATTTTTCCTTTCATTTCTTGTGTAAATACTATGAAATAAAGATCCATAGATCAGATATTTGTGGCCAATTTTAGCACTGATGTTAGCCAATTAAAATTTTATTTAAGAACTACAGTTGGATGTATCACAAATATTTTCAATCAGCTTTTCCTGCCTGTCATTACTTGAATTAGGAGCAGAAGTGGCGTCGCACTGTGTGCTAGAGAGTAGTTGCCATAATAGTAGTTGCTATGTTTAAAGCTGAGTTGACATTCAGCATCTTGGTGATTAGTGCAGTATATAATGACCATTACAAACTACAAACAACAATCTGTCTGTGTTCTCCAAATATTGTTGCTGCCTAAATGAACAGCTGATTGCTTTTAAAGAGTTTTATATAATTTCCTGACTACATTTTCAAACATCTTGCTTCATTTTGTTCAGTACTGCTTGATTGCACCAGTCATTTCAAGATGTTGATTATGTTTTTCCATGGTCGCTCTCTTATTTGTAAAACGGTGTTAAATCTTATTTATTCATTACCAGTAATGTGTGGCAATCCTTTATGGCGTTGCAGGATTGGAAATAAATGGCTTCACCTGCGTTTTGTGAGCTGACTTTCCTGCCCTTTAATTTTTTTTAAAATTCTCCCCTGAAGTGAAGCTACTGCTGCAGAAAGGTTTTCTTGTTGTATAGTGGGTGGAAAACCACCATGTGTTTTATACATTTTGCTGGTTCTGCTTTACAAATCCCCAATGGCCAATGTAGCTACAAGGTAAAAAAAATAAAAAAAACCCTACAACTTAATCCAAGCAATATTGCTAACTAATTGTTATGTGCTCCCTTAGCAATCACTGAGAGTTGGTGTTAGATTAGACGTGCAGAAGGGATAATTTAACTTTAATTGATTGTTTGGATATATCTGGTTAAATGGTCACCCTGTTGATATTAGACTGCAGAGGATGAAACATGCATTTCGGGTTCAATTTTTTAGCAGGGATGTTTAAAGCAGATTAGGCAAACAAGACATTTTTCCCACTGGCAGATTATTTTAATTATTGACCGTTTGTAATTAAGCCACTTAATCGTTCGAGGCGCCATGATGGACGTCGGAAGTGATATTGAACAGAGCAACTGAAATTGTTTTCCAAAGATGTTTTTGTCAGTTTATTCATCATGGCTACTACTTGTTCGGGTCAAGCTAATTAATCTGAGAACGTAACACACCTGGTTGGGGCTCGGTTCTTACAAAAGTTTTAAAAATCTAGTTTAGAAACCGACCCGTACCTCCTCTCTCCTGACGTGTTGCTCAAATTACCGACATAGCCTGAATTCGCTCCACATGATTTATATCACTGTCATAATCGGCGTTTCTCCTTACAGCAGAGCAGCAATAAAAACCTACAAAAGACGAGATGTTAACCAGTTTTTTCCATACATGCTAGGCTACGTGACGGTGCTGCACTGTCTCCATGGTTACCAATGATCAGAGACGCACCTTCTGTATAATGTGATGTTTGATATCTTTCTAATTTAACTCATTAAGCAAATGAACGTTAGTTTTCTTATCTTGTAAAAAGTGTTCTCTGCAAATCCGCGATTACATCGAGGGCTGACGGTCCTTATGATTCACGGCTGGTCATCGCCGCACATCTTCTGTCATTTAAAGTTATAAAATAAAATTACAAGTTTGATTTGCATCCTTCTCTGTTTGCGCAGCCGACCGCGCAGCATCCTGGGTCCATTTTAAAGCGAAATCATCTAAATAGACGCTATGTTGGGCTACAGATGTCTGCTTTTAGACTCGCTTTAAAAGATCGCATTGGTTGTTTTGACGTCCGTCGTGGCGGTGTGGCCGGAGTTCTAGAGAGCGTGACGTCAAAAGCTAGTACTTTTTCATTAATATTAAGAAATTATTGAGTTAAAACCACCTCTGATTTCTTGTCTGGAAGTAACTTGACTTATTTCAAGCGTACCAAGTTAGTGAAGCTGTTGGTGTATTAAAGTGTGCTGTACTCGTTTAGAGCAAAGCATATCCATGTTTGAATGGATGTACCAGCCTGACTGAGCTCGAGCTACAAATAAGAAAGGGTGAAAATTTTAGTTTCAGGATAAATACCGGAAAATGCCACAACCTTGTGACTGTAACTTTATTTTTGAAAGATTTGAAATACTATTTTTCTTTCACTTCACAATTATGCATCACTTTGTGTTGGTAGGTCACATAAAGTCCCCTAAAAAAATTTAGCTTTATTGCTCCAATATGAATAAATGTGATACTTTTAAAGGGCACTGTACATGTTTTTCACCAGAAAAGCGGCTTAGCCAGAATCCTTCCATACTCGAAGTTTGAAAGCATAATCCGAGGGAGCATTCCTCTGGCTGTCTGGCTGATCCATTGTAACTCTATCTACTTTTTAAATGGGAAACATTTGTTTTATGATGTCAGACAAATCTGTAAACTTGGAGAGTTGGACAGCTTTAAGGTTCTATATTTCAGAAAAACAAGGCATGCTGTTTCACCTGTGACTTCAAAAAGAACGTATTTTGCAAAATTCAGATTTTGTACCTTTTTGTATATACTTCAGCACATAAAAAAAAAAAACACTCAGGTGTTTGTTGGCAATAAGTTATTGTTTTTTACCGTCTGGCAAACGAGCCGTTTCAAAAACCTTCAGAATATAAAGTCACAAATCGGCAGACACTGCCCCTCACTTAGCAACTCTTTCAAAGCCCATTCTGTTACCTAGCAACCTGTGGCAAGTCCAGCCCCTCGCATAGCAACCAACCTAGCAACCCAAGCGGTGCTCCAGCACATTTGGTCAGCTGCTTTTATTACTGTACAATGGCTGCTGGAAAATACAAGTGAGTTGTTGATGACTTGCGATTCACTTGCTGCATTCTGGTTAGTTGTTCTACAGCTTTTCTAAAATGTGTGGTTGAATAATTGTCCAGTTGGCAGCCATTTTCATGTGAATGTAAACATTGAGATGGGAGCCATGGTCAGCAGCAGCTTATTTAGATTTAAAGTGACAAGAGGCCATAAAATGGCTCATTCTGAAAGGAGTTCAGAATGGGAAGAATTGACCAGACTAAAAATCTATCTCATCATCTAAGAATGATTTTGTGCAAACAATGTAATTAAAATTTTCTGTTTAGCCCATATGCTGACCGGTTCAAGGAAGCATAATAGGTCACCTTTTAAAAAGAAGCAGGTGGAGAAGAAAGAAAACACAGAAATAATAAATTACTTATTTTAGACTGTAAAGTTTTTGAAAGATGACTTGTTCTGGGACACTTGTGTTACTGATGTATTTCCTGTAGATCGACCTCCACAAACTCCACTTCGTGGCTCTGGTTGGTACCCAAGGTCGGCACGCTGATGGTCACGGCCAAGAGTTTGTCCGCAGTTATCGGCTCCGTTACTCCAGAGACGGAAAGAAATGGATCACTTGGCAGGACCGCTGGGGACAAGAGGTCAGTCAGCAGAAATGCATCAATCTAAGGAAAGTGTTTCATTAATTACACAGGGACACCTCTGTGCACAAGTGCAAAAAGTAAATGCCAAAAGGAGCCCGAGGGTGAACTAAACTATTGAAGAGAAATTGATCTGTGTCTTCAGGCTGTTGAATATTAATGCTCTTTACCTGAGTGTTTTATTTATAGCTAATCATTGATTGTTGTTGTGGAGATAAGTGCAAAGAAAACCTTAACTTTTAGCATTCGGCACATGTTAAGTGTTTTCCTTGCCGATAAGCCCTGCTCTGGGTTTCTGGGAATTCAGTCCCCCATTAAGCACCGTCTAGACGCGGAGTCACTCACTTTGTTCTCCACTTTCAGTTGTCGTCTGATCTCAACTCAATCTTAGTGGTCAGAAGGTCCTCAGCATTTCCAGACATGTTCATGAAGTTATATTTGTCTGACTGGGACAACATGTCCAAGTGTCTCCAGGCAGCTGGTCCTGGAGACACTCCACTCTGATTGTGGAGCAAAAATAGATTGATTCAATGACATCCATCCATCAATCTGTCTGTCTTTTCATTCATCTTGTCTTTTTCTATCCATCAACTCATCCCTTAATTTGCTCCATCCATCCATCCATCCATCCATCCGCCCATCCATCCATCCATCCGCCCATCCATTCATCTATCCATTACTTTATCCGTCTGCCCATTCTTTCATCTATCCATTACTTTATCCGTCTATCTTTTCATTCATCTTTTTCTATCCATCCATTCTTCCATCCCTCAAGTTGTCTCCATCCATCTGACTTTGCATCCATCAGTCTGTCCTTTCATCCATCCATCAGTTCATCCGTATACCTTTTATCCATCCTGTCTTTTTCTATCCATCCATCCACCCATCCCTCGGTTTGTCCCATCCATCATGCATTTGTGTCCATCTATCCATCCAGTTAATACATTCATCCACCCACCCATCATCACTCATTCTTTTCCTCCATCCATTAGTCCATCCATCTAAATATCTTTTCATTTTTCCTTCCACCCATCAGTCAGTTTTTCATCTATCCATTTGTCCAACTATATTTTCATTTACTCATTCATTTTTCCATCCATCTGTCCGTATATTTATCCCTATCCTTCTGTCCATTCATTCATTTCCTTAATTGTCCATCCATCCATCTATCCATCCACCTGGTTAAAACCTGTTTATATTGTGTCAAATGCGGCCTCTCTCTCTGAAATCAGTATTTTTCATGTTTTTGGAAACTAAAATGAAAAGTTAATTTCATCCAGACATTTTCTAAATCGATAGAACTGGAAGCTGCCCAGAATAAAAACATCTGAGCCTCCAGGCGGGATCAAACAGGAAGGAACCAACAGGGTGGTGCAGCATGTAATTGAGTATTTGTGCTTGTCCCCTCTCCAGGTGGTGTCAGGTAATGAGAACACCTATGAAATTGTGCTGAAGGACCTCGGCCCCCCGATTGTTGCCCGTATGGTCCGCTTTTACCCCCTGGCAGACCGAGTGATGAGTGTCTGCCTTCGGGTGGAGCTGTACGGTTGTGTGTGGAATGGTAAGTATGTGGTGACAGAAGCACACCAACTCTTTGCTTGTCTTATCATCTGGTGTGCGTATTTGAGGCACGCCGGCTTGATCTTGATAAGTTTGATTATGTTGAAGGCGACTGAGTTTTCCTTCTTCTAAGATTTAATTTCATATCAGATGGTAATGATTACTAGTACGTGTTTGTGCAGCCTCTGACGGGTTCGCCCAGAGAAAAGAAGCCACAGCCTGATGAATGATGTTGGTTTTTGTGAAGCACAACGCTGAGTATTTATGACTGGTTCATCTCCTTTCCTGCCCCCATCCACCTCCCAGAGACGGAGCGGGGGGCTCTGTAAATCACAGTCGTCAGTGAGACCCGGTTCCTGCTCCGTGCCTTCAGGGAGAGCGTCACTCAAAAAAAAAAAAGATCCTCTGCGGTCTCAGGGGTGCAGCAACTCGGTTCAATTTCAGGCCACAGATTATGCAGAATCTAATGAATGTCAGGCTTTATTTCCACACATTATGTAATCACAAATCAGTATACAGAGGTGACTGCTCTTTCTAGTGTTTAACATTCAGAAAGAAGCTGCCCGACCCTCAGACAGTCATTCATGTGCCTGAAGAGCACGGTGCAGTGTAAACACCCTGTGAAGCGTTATTATGGATAGCAGAGGTTAGCCGCTGTTGCTCTCACTGACCAGCCTGATTAGCAGCTGTTTGTTACAGCAGGGAGGTTTTATGGGTTAATGCATGCCAGGGATGAACAGGTCCAACAACATGACCTCCTCATTCTGCTCACTGCTTGGAAAGCGACTGCCTGGGCAAGGTCAAAAACACACAGATGAGGCATAACATTATGACCAATGACGGGTCATAACACTAATCATCTTTTTCTGGCACCGCCTGTGAGTAGGGCCTCAAAGTTAGTAATTGATTTTTCTATCAATTTATTCTAACAATTACTTGGATATAATTGGTTTTATTTAACTTCTCAAATACATTAAAAGATTAAAATAAACGGTTTTACTCTATTTTAAATAACATTTTATTGCCTAAAATGCAATGTCAGAACATGTGATACGTTTTTCAGCCCTACGCTAACCTCTGATAGCAACCACTTGATGTTTGCACATTGATATTTGATATATATTTGATAAAAGCACAATTTAAGTTATATGCTGGCGTAAAAGCCGTGAAGAAGGGGGATATTTTAATGAAAGAGCCAGACACGTCGCCTGGCTATTATTATCTCGGGTAGCTTACAAAACATACACAATGATCTCAAAGTTTAACAACTGTATGGTAGCTAACAACAGCGCTAACAATGGAGCTAGCAACAGAGCTAACAACGGAGTGTCAAAAAATATACTCACAAGCTTTCCAAAAGTTAATAAACTAATTTGCAACCGTACATGTGTGTTTATATATAAACTCATACCTGGGGAATATTTTAATGAAAGAGCCGGACACCTCTCAAGTGGTAGACTCCCCCTGCTGGTTGCATCTGACCACTACATCAGCCAAATCAGACTAGACATTATCATCTTTAGCCAAACTGCTGGCAAAGCATTACAACCAAATAGACAAAATGTAAATCAAAGAGTAAATGTACCTCTGAATGGTAAATTAACAAATTTCCATCCATGACGCTGGCACTGTGGTACTAAATTCAACATTCACCAAATCAAAACGATAAGATTTGAGCAGCAAAATATTTGGAAACATAACAGAAAGGTATGAGACGATGCTTTCTTTCTATAACTTCTTGAATAACCTGTAATTGTGTTTTCCCAGATGGGTTGTACGCTTACACGGCTCCAGTGGGACACGTCATGAACTTGCCCGGCATACCGGTCTATCTAAACGACTCCACCTATGACGGCAGCACAGAACAAGGGTACGGTATTCAGCTGCATCTCTGTTTCCATTTTTACTCATGAGAAGATGATGACTCTTCCTCATTGTCTCCCACAGTTTAAACTTTTAAGAAAATATTCAGACGTGGCCTAAAAATAAAAAGGATCTGGTGCTTGTCACATCTGCTCAAACTAAAAGGTGTTTGGTTTTTTGCCCACCTAATCAGCAGAGAATAGCATTATTTTTCTTAGTCGCTCAGGGATTTGAGGCGTGTTTCCAGACCATAATGTTTGGCAGTGGGCAATGAGGGGTAAACCAGGAATTTAGGGTGGGTTGAGTTGTCCACACTTTTACAGGCTGTGCAGTTAATGGGGCTGAAATGTTTTGCTAACGGGTGAGCAGGCACTTTTGATGTGATCCAGACGTTTTCCTAGCAGATTCAGGCACATCTGTGGGTGGAGGGGGTCCTATTGTTGACCCTGTCGTGTTGCTTTAAACCTGCTGGGATGTATTTCTGCTATTGATGTGTATTTTTGCATGTGCATCTGTAAGTTTTTCCACTTAATTTGCTCCCACTGCTGCTACTTGAGTCTGTTTCTGTGAAAATGATGCGTTAATGATACTGCGTCGGTTTAGGATGCAGTTCGGAGGCCTTGGCCAGCTTTGTGACGGCGTCCTGGGAGGAGATGACTTCATAGAAACAAAGGAGCTGCGGGTGTGGCCGGGGTACGATTACCTTGGATGGAGCAGAGAAGCCCTCGGGCAAGGCAGCGTGGACATCGAGTTTCATTTTGAGAAACCCAGACTCTTCAACAACATGCAGGTGAGGACAGATGTGTTGTTTTGGGATGATGGTGCATGAATAAATTAGCATTAGGGGAGTTTATCAAACAGACAAATATGCAAAAGCTTTTAGTAAGAAGAGAAAAATAGTTCTGGCTTTCGATTTGCTGTCGGCATGTTTGGTATATCGTAGTTGCAAAGGACTGCTTGCATAACAGCTATATTTTAAGTAATGTGCATTAATGTTGTGCATGCAGACAATTTATTTGGCCAGTTATTCTAAAATCTAAAGTAGTTTTTCTTAAAGGAGATATATTATGTAAAATTCATATTTTGCACGCTTTCATTTGGATCTCTGCTGCTTCTGTTAATGTTAATAATTTAGAAAAAAGAACACCCAGCTATATTTTGTCAATAAGTTGATGTTTTTCGGTGTCTGGAAAACGACCCTCTCACTTGTTAAGTCACAGTGCGTCGTTACCTAGCAACCCCAGCCAAGCCCAGCCCGTCTCCTAGCAACCCACGTAGAGTTCCGGCACTTTAGGTCATATTTAAACTGGATATTGACTCTTACCGCAGTGGGACATAATGAAGGAAAAGAAAGTGGAAATGTCAGTTGAATGCAACTCGCAATATCCAGCAATAATGTCGCAATTTGACGTTCTTTTCACATCTTTAGTGCACAAAACTTGCCCTTAAATTTGGGCATCTCAGCATGTTGACATCAGACAAACCATGTGAGAACCTGTTTTGTATTATGCTGCCATTTGCATAAAAACCTTTTTATTTACCACTTCACAATTTAAGAAGAACATTTGATTTGGATCTAAATCAATGATTCATAATTTCTAAAAACCAAATCAAAATTTGTTTTGAATTCAACAAATGAAGGAATTACTGGAATTTCCTCATTTGTGCATTGAAACACACATTCTTAACCTGTATCTGATTTGTATTAAACTCAAAAAAGTGCGTCAAAGTTTGTTGGAACATTATGGACCAAAAATTGTGGGAGTTCTTAGTTTTAGTGAATTTAAAACATGGATGGAGGGAAAAAGTCTGACTTCTTCTTTTAGTAAACAATTTTATTTTCAAGGATCTCATTCATTAAAAAACTTGATTTGATGCAGGATGACCATTAGAAGGCTTGTTCTTCTGATGAGGTTTGTTATAAATGACCTTGGTGGTGATGTGGCAGCCATGTTTACTGGACAGACTCAGAGTTGCTTCTCTTCTTCATACCAGATTTTAAACTCGTGCATTGCCAGATATGTCTCCTAATGATTTTCAGCATAAGTTTGACATAAAAATGCTCAGATTCCATGTAATTTATTGTCTTGTATAACAATTTCTGAGGATTTCATATTCCCCATGACATTCCCCAGCTGAATCTGATGAAATGTGATGGATCATGATCCCTGATTGAGCCAAAATAATCCTCTGCTGGTTGATTTCCTAGACTTCCTTACAGGAGTGTGTGAATCACGTTAAACCACTAAAGCAGGTAGGAAACATTTACAAGGCAGGTATGAATTGATACAAAAATATCTATTTCATACTTGGAAAAAGTCCGAAAAAAGGCAAAAATATAAATATATATAGATCTGATAGGCTTTTGTCTTAATTTCTGGACGTCGTGATGTTTGGTTATCGTCTTTTTTTATTTTAACCTGCTTGTTATGTCCAGAAACTCCAGATTTGGACATTCGTCTTTTTTTAATGTAGCTTTTTTTGGATTGCATTATGATTTGTTATTAAATCATAGTTTGTTGTCTTTATTTTATTTAAAGGCATTAAAAGCTTGAAGAAAATTGTCCAAGAACCAGTCCAAGCCTTCATTCTGTGTTTTTCCCCAAATGTGACATAACAGGGCCTGCTTTATTAAAATGCACAGGCAACAGTGTGCCTGGTAATAAATTATTTCATGGTATCCCTACGTCTAAAAGTGTAAGTATTTCTTGGCTTTGTCCTAATTCTTCTGGTTGCTGATGAAATTCCTTTGACATTCCCATATTCCAGCCTCATTGTTTCGGCTTTGTTAATCTGCCACCAGCTTCATCTTGGCTGGAATCGCTCTGCGGTCATGTAATTAGTTTGGATGCGCCATAGTTTGTGTCGGGACGGTGCATCTGTGCTCGTCTCTCTAGGAGCCACTGAGTTGCATCAGAGTCTGTTTGTGCGTCTGTGTGGCTTTTGGGGTTAGTTTTTGGAGCAACCATGGAGATAATGATATGAAGCAACCCAGTGTGAGTTATAACTGTGTTGTTGTATTGGACGAGGGTTGGAATGTCGGTTTGGGTGAAACAAACTCTTCGTGTACATATTGAAAAGTGAATTTACACTCAGTAATCGCACAGAAAAATCCAATTATTTTCAGTTTTCTCAGCAGATTTATGCTTCAAGTGTTCGGCATTGTCCTACTTTACCTCAGTTACCGTTTAAAATATCTCCCAGCAGTGTTCCTATTGTTTTTCCAAGACTTATCCGGCTTTTCCTGCCCTTTCCCTAGTGGTTTTCCCACACTAACCTCAGCTGACATACACTGTTATGCTTGCCTGACTGAGCGGATATGTCAGGCGCACAGGTCAGATAAATAAAAAGTGGGAACCTGAACCCAGTTCTTGGTTGACTTGTCTCTGCAGGACAGAGTTCCCTAACCTGTGGCTAATCACTTTCTCAAACGGGAAATCTGCTCTTTACCCTTTGACAGTCATGGCACTCTTGGATCTGCTTTTTGTCGAGCTCCAGATCCTTTGGGGAATATTTCAGAGCATTTTTAAAAAAAAAAAATAAAAAATTGTCAGTGCTCTTAAAACCGAGAAGAAAGATCAGAGAGAATCCTTAATGAACGCTGGGTTTATGATGCATAAAGTGAAGCATAATGAATGCAGAGCTGTTCCCTAAAAGAGAAGAACGCCTTTTGCAGGTCATTGGAGCTATATTCCCTCATGGGGTAGTGAGTTACTTGTTACTCTTGTACAGCCATGATTCGCTGCACACACCAAATGTTGTTCCTGCTTACACATCATCCGAGCATCTGGTGCAGCTGGACGTTTTGCATCTTGTGTGTGAGCATTAACATGTGGATTAGATTAGCGTGACTGCTCCTGCACTGTGTGAGGTTAACAGCCAACCTGTCAAAGCAACCTCTGCACCAACTCCTCTATCTCCAAAGAAAAAGAAAAATCTACCTTTTTCCTTCTTGAGTTTCCATCCGATCTTGAGTTTTGACTTCTCACTTACTCCTTTTACCAACGACATCCTTTTCTCATCCCCTTAGCTTCCTCCTCATCCTCATATACTAGAGCAGATTTACTTGTGAACAGGGGAAATCTGTTCCCGTCTTCCTCAGAGATTCACCAATAGGTTTTGTGTTGAGTTTCATATCTAGTTGCTAATTTCTGCTAATATAGATTGTAATATGGATTCCAAATGATTTCTGTTTCTATTCAACACCTAAAAAGTTAGAAAATATGAGAATAGCAGAGAGAAATCTGATTGAAAACTATAACAATTATTTTAATATGAAACCGTCTTATTATGGTTTTAAAACTGAATAATTGATTACCATGCCACTTCAATCAGCATAGTTAGAGCAGCTACTATAATGGAGTATGTAGATCCCCACTTTTAAATGTAAGATTTCCTAAAAAGCTGCAAACATTTTCAAGTCCAGCAACACAGAGTTTGAAAATCCACAGATTTAGCTACTTTTCTCTGCTCTCCCTCCAGGATTGTTTTTATGACTTTCTTTTTCAAACTTACTCATTTTGTGGTGCTACTTTAGAAATAATTACAAGGAATTTTGCAAATATTTTTTCCTCATTAAACTTCTTCCAGAATTTACACATAAAAGCACAATTATGAAAAAAAAAACAAGCTGACAGATTAAACACACATATATTATCCTTCAAAGAAATTAAACGGCTCGATTTTTGTTTCTTGCCATATCGATAACTTCACATCAGTGGCTGAGGTTGCTGTGCAGTGGAAGGAAGAAATACTGCCACCTGCAGGTGGGAGTTAGTGGTCACGTAAACCATTTTGTGGAAAATTTTTAAAAAACTTACAATTATGCATTAGCGCAAAAAAAAAAAAGTGGGGATCTATTAATTTTACATGAAGTTAATTTTACATGCCGTGTGTTCTCGAAAAACAGAATAGACTAATTGGCCTTCCTGTTATCTGTTGACAGGCTCGTTCTCTCTGTCTGAATGAGCAGCCAACATTTTTCAATACATTTCAGAACTGTACTTTTTATTTTGTCAGCAAATATAACGTTTCCATGTTACACCATATTATCCGGAGTATCAAAGGAACATTTATTTAATCAGTATCTTGTGTTTTGATACTAGAAAAAAAGACTTTATACTGGCACTGCATATTTAGTTGAATTTTAAAGTCCCAGATTTGTAAATTACCAGAAAGGTCGAGTTGTTTCCAGATTTTACTGACCAGCTCTGACCTCAAATTCCAACATGGAGGGATTCTGTGCATTTAAAATGTATTTATAGCTGCATTGAACCAAAAATGAAACCCTTGTACTTATGGTAACTGGAATCTCATTAAATATCACTAATAATAGAAGTAATTCAATAAAGGTAGCACATACTACCAAATTTCCTCCAGTACAAATATTAGAGCTGACATTTCATCTGTATTATCGTGGTGATTATGTTCAACCTGATGAGAATCACTCACCAAGAAACTACATCCTGTAGTAAACGGGAATCTCTGAATGTTTTCTTTGCGGCTCCATTTCTGGACCTGCAGGCAGAGTTATTCTGCCGTCTCGTAAACTGAGCTCTGTAAACGTCGCAGTTTGTGATTTTAACTATTATGTTGTGTTTACATTGCATCTGAGTTGTGGGCTGGTCACGTTTACCTGCCACTTCATACATTTACCAACATTTGGCCAGATTAGTTTTCCATTAGCAGACACCAGCAGGTTTTCAGTGAGAGATTTCCTCCTGTGCTCAGGAGTCTCTGTTTCAACATGAATGTTGTTTGCTTTTAGCTTGTTAATAATTTAGGTCACAGTTTTAGAACTGTGCTTGTAGATAATGTAGAAAATGCAGTTTTCTTTTAAAAAGCTTCTTGCACCTTTTTTCACTCAGACTTTATTATCAAGTTTTCACACCTGATAATCCGGTAGACTCGGTTCAATTGGGGACCAAAACTGGAACATTTGTTTCATTTTCATCTGCTGCCGTTCGCTTTCACACTGCTTTGTGCCAAATTAACCAAACTAATTGAATGACCTGTTGGCTCCCCTTGCTTGTTTTGGTTGCTTTTACCCAGAATGCCCTGTGCTGTAGTCTGCTCCCTGCTGTCGGAGTGCTGCCTGGTTGGTGTTCACATATGCATTCGAACTGCGCCAGAGTTCACTTTAATCAAACCGAGACCGAGGTTTTTAGGTGAACACTAGAAACTCACTTTGATTGAACATTCATCATTCCTCAAACAAACCGGGTCTTCCAGACAAACAAACTCTATTTGGATTAAAGTAGACTGGAGTGAATTGACCCTAAAACACCCGGTAATTGCTGAAAGGAGGCGGCTACTTTAGTTCGTTTCTATTCAGCAACAGCGTCTAAACTGGAGAGGACTGTTTGTTTTTGGGGATGGTGTGTATACCGATCAAAAGAGATTGGATTTTGGAGTATCTGACCGGTCACCAGTCAATTTAGCAAAATAAATAATAATGTCAGACTTTGGTCGCCAGCTGAGTTTTCTTTTTTTTTCAGTGACTCTCTAGTCTTAGTTGTTTTTTTTCCCTTACTGCCTTTGTTATTTTGTTCATCTGCAGTCCTGCTCTGTGCTTTTCATGCCAAAGCAATTACAGTTTAACAGAATGAAAATGTGTCATTAATTTAGGGTCTTCATTTTATTTTTCCAGCCTCTCTACTCATTATGAATAACAAACATGCCAGAGTTTGCTGTGTGTTCGAGCTAATTCACATGCATAGTTAGTAGAGTTTTGATTGCATCTCTTTCCCTCTTGATCTTTATCTTTTGCGTATTTTTCTCTTGGACTCACTCACTTCTGTTGCTCTCCTAGGTTCACAGTAACAACCGGCACACGCAGGGCGTGCGAGTCTTCAGCAAAGTAGAGTGTCTTTTCAAGCCTGGCCTCCTCCAGCCCTGGTCGTCTCCGGCGCTCACCCTGCCGGTTCCCCTCGAAGATCTGAAGGACCCCTCTTCACGACCCATCTCCCTCCCGCTCGGCGGCCGGCCGGCTCAGATTCTCCGCTGCAAATTTTACTTTGCAGACCGCTGGTTGCTCATCAGTGAGATATCCTTCCTCTCTGGTAGGAAAACAAACTACCCTGGCTTCTACATCTGATGTATTCCCACAAACCATGAAGATATTTTATGTGCTTGGCTTTTTCCGCAAATAAAACACAAAACAGACATAATTATTGCAAATATTTCAAATGTTTCTAGTTTCTTTTCTACAGTAAAAAGTTGTCAAAATCAGCTATGAAAGCAATAAGGAAATATGGGAACAATTTGAAATATCAAGATAAATGTTTTTCTGATTTTTGGTCTTGAAGATGCTCTTCTGAGTAAAAAAATTAATTGGTGGATTTTGTTTTACTAATGGAAGTCAACCAGTGTTCAAAGAGAGATTGTTAACCTTTCAAAATAAAACCCATTTATGCATTTCAATATAAAAAGTGTTTTCAAATGATTGTCCTGCAAAGGAAATCCTCAGCACTTTAAAGGTTGAATTGCTTTAACATTACTGACTATTCTAAGCTAGTTAAAGTAGCAGGACATTATTAGATACACATATGGTTATCATACCTCAGTTAAACTTTACAAAAAAAACTTAAAAGTCTTAAAAAAATAAGTTTTATTGCTTCATTGGTTTGATTATTGCAGCTTCCACTTTACGTACTATAACCAATTAAGTAAAACCAGTGAGTCTTTCAAAATAAAGCTCTTGTGTTCTCTTCAAAGTAAAAGTTTCAAACAGGTCATCTTATTGCACAGCTATAAGATGATTCTCCTGGCCTTTCAAAATAAAGCTTACAAATGTCTTTTTAAATAAAGTAATTCATTTTACGGCTAAATATATAAAGTTTTGTCCCACATTTATGAGTGGGATCAAACCCCAAACCTGTGCATGTTGGATCTAAAACAGCAGTAACAATAAAATTATTTGTCAGGCACCATTTTGCTGCCTTAATTTGTAATTCCTGGTATTAAAATGTTGTTTGTCAACACATTCTGGTTCTAAACTGTTTTATTTGGATTTATTATAGAAAATGTTTTGAAAGATACATTCAACTTAAGTCTGAGATGCAGTGCTGCAGATGTCCAGCAGGTTCATGATCAACAAAGTAAAAGAGGCTTAAAATTCATTATTACATAAACTATGTTTTAAATACCAAGCTCAGTTGTGCAGACTGGAGGGTTTAATAACGTTTGCATGAGAAGCAACAAGGAATAAAACTGAGCATCTTCATTTAATGAAGCCAATTATTTTGATAAAAGTTCCTCTGCCGATGACTTTTATTCTACCAGTGTCAGCATTTGCATGCAAGGACTTTATGGTAGTATTTATATCAGAATGCATTTTACCCACAGCCTTTCTGGTGCGGTCGACTCTTCATAGAGCTACAACAAACGTGCAACAATTAATCTTTACACGCCTCTTTATCATGCTGCAGCTTCAGTTCTGGGAAAAAGCTGTTCTTTCCTACATTGACCTCCTTGTCTTTGTTTGTTTTGAACCCAAAGTATCTGAAGTGTAAGATTTATTACTCTCTGACCAGAAGTCAGATGTGCCCATCTACACTACAGCTGAGATAACGGCGGCTAATTAAACTGTCCGTTGTGTCAGCTCTGATGTGATAACAGCAAACAGCAAAGTCAGGTACCTGAATAATTTGACCCAACAATGTCGAGTTTGTTGACTTGAATCATTCAGATAATAAATTAGATTTTGAAGAAACGTTGCGCCTGTCCAACTGTGTGAATGTCAGAATAATGGATCAGTGAAGCATGTCTGCTGTATTAACTCCAGAAAGAAGAAATTCAGCTCCAGTAACTTTAACCGGAGTGGAAAACCTTCATAATAAATTATAAAAACCTAATCATTGAGGAAGAAGATGGTTCCTTTAAATGAAATGTGTCAAACTCGAGGCCCAGGGGCCAAATTTGGCCCACTGCATCATTTTATGCGGCCATCTAGACTCTAGATGCCAAATCAATCAGACCCTCTAGTTTATTTGTGATTGCTGAAATTCACACACATTTGTGAGCTTATTGCAAATATAACGCAAAAATAATCAAACGCACTTGGTTTAAGTGAGTGTCGACTCCCACCTGCAGGTGGCGGTATTTATTATGTCCTCTACTCTGCTGCCTGAATTCAGGTTATAGTTCATGATCGATATAATTTATTGAATCTAAAACACTCAGACACACAAGTTGTTACAGTCAATCAACACCTCAACTGCAAATAAAAATAAAAATAAAATAATTCATGTATTCATCTTATACGTTCAGCTTATACGACACAGTGGGTAGCAAAATGTCACATTTACTGTCGTATATAAAAGATTCCTTTGAAATTCCCTTCAAATATTTCTAATCGGCACCACAAAATCAGTCATTTTGATTGCAAAAAATCACAAAAACAATCTCAAAATCCTGGAGGCACTGAATAATATGAAAACATTTTCAATATTATTTAATTTTAAGAACTAATTGAATGCAAAGACTATTTATTAATAGTTTAACAGTTTAACAGATCATTAACAGAACATTCATGATCTTGATGTGAGTTTGACACTCGTTCTATAAACCTCGAATGCGCCGTCCAGGATTTCAGTGAATCAGAGTTAAATAATCCATCCTGTTATCTGCTCTCCCTCTGTTAGCTACAAAACCTGATGCTAAATAGTGAGCTAACAAAGGCAGCTGGAGAGTTGGTGAGCAATACAATCCATCATTCTTGTCGAAAAGCATTGCGTTGCCTCCTGATCCTAAACAGCAGTCATTGTTTCTGCTCTGATTAAATACTTTCAAATGTTGCCGAGATCATGTATGTCAGGTTTCTGTTGACGTTTAAGGTAAGTAGAAATACTAAAGTAGCAGTCTGTAGGTGTGTAACCTGGAGACCAGGGGTAACAACCCGGGGCTATTGTGGTTCTTTAGGTGATTAATTCAAAGCTGGTAAAAAAAAATCTGGCCCAGCTGCTCAAATGCAGGGGCATTTTTTAAATTTAACAAAGACGGTGACTTTTTGCTGATGCAAGATGCAGACAAATCAAAAACTTTTAACAATTAAAAATATTTTCAGCTTTTATTAATCTGATTGTTTGTCTTTCATTTTTAATGTTCTATCATATAGAAGGATCAGAAACATCCAGTAACTGTAACTTGGAAGCAGAATCTGGTGCAAACAGGCATTAAACTGACTAAATGCAGCAGGAATCGACTCGTGTCTCTCTACTCAATTTACAGAATTGGATGTCTGTCTTCTAATAAAGGCAATAAAAAGCTACAAAGTAAATGTATGATTCCCTACTTAATTTTATTAAAATGTTGTTTAGTTTGTCATCTTAGATTTTTTTTCAATCATTTTGCACAATTGCTTTTATATTAAGGATAAGCTCAGGGGTGAAAGTAGTTTTAAATTCTTGGGGGTACTATGACAAAAAAAAAAAAAAAA
>NW_015113369.1:27398-43965 GCF_001443285.1 Poecilia latipinna
TTAAAATTTGGGGGGGGAAAAAAAAAAAAAAAAAAAAAAAAAAATATATATATATATATATATATATATATATATATATATATATGTAAATAAATTCCTTCTCACCCTCCGCGGGTGGTCTCTCTCTCTTTCATCCTCTGAGCTCGGGTCCTCTACCAGGCCTGGGAGCTTGAGGCTTCCTCCAGTATCTTGGCTGTGCCTAGAACTGCACATTTCTGGACTGAGATGTCTGATGTTGTTCCTGCACGAACAGTTCAGAAACAATATGAAATGGGAAAAAAGTTATTTATTAACTGATTAAGTCGTGTTTTAGATTGTTCTTGAAAAACTAATCAGTCATGGCTGATTAGTGGGTGAACTCACAGCTGCACAGTGAACCCATTGATTTTTTACAGCAGACAGCCGCTCCACTCTCTTGCAGGTGCTGCGTACCCCCGCTAAATCTTTTAGGGGTACGCAGCACCCTACCGTACCCCCTTACGTTCACCCCTGGATAAGCTTCTGTGGTTCTTTAAACTCAGGTGCAATTTGACCATTTTTGCCGTTGTGGCTAAGTGTTTTCAAAGGTTTTGAAAGGCTCCTACCTTTTCAAAACCCAATTTTTCTCCATAATATAAATATATACCCAGCCTAAAAGTATAAATCTGAGCATCTCTTGTTGTGGTCATCTGCTAAAAGCCTCGTTTTCTCTTACAGCCTGGATGAGCTGTAGACGTATCTCAGTATGTTGTGTAAAAATAGTTTTCTTTAAAACACCTTCTTACATGTTAGTAAGAAGTTAACTTTGAATTTTCCCTCAGTAACAAGTTGTTCACTCCCTTGTTGAAAAACCAGGGCTAGTTAGTCTGTTGTTCACTTTTTCCCCCTTTGTTTTCTCCATATTTTGCGTATCCAGAACCATTTGGAGAGGATGAGACGGACGCTGATTCATTTCATCAAAATCATCCAAAGTCTCCGGACCCTAGTCCGACTCCTCTGGGGAACGTCACCACCTCTGGTCCCACATCGAGTCACGACTCATTCAGCACCAGCTCTAAGCCTTCTGGTAGGTTTGGGTCAAGTTTCTGATCCTCACTTGACAACATCCTGCCTTTTGTCTGTCCTTCCCTTCCTTTCTGCTTTTCTTCTTTTATCTCTTTCCTCTCCTGTCTCTGGTTTCATTCCCCATCGCTTTATCTTCTCCTGTGGCGACTGCACTTATGAGTTTGACAAAACTATGAAATATATTTTATTCTGACCTCAGGTTATTTGCAGACACTTATTTTCTATATTTTATGGTGATTTTTGGAAACACTGAAGAGAAAGATTAAACGATTACCATCACGAGGAAGCTTTTACAACGTCAACATGGTTGTTAAAAGGGACATGTTATGAAGAATTTACATTTTGTACTTTTTTTGAGAGGGAGGAAGATGTGTAGCAAAGCTCAACAGGCCGGGACTCCAACCTGTGATCAACGCGCCTAGACCTGCGGCCTCCTTATGGGTCGAGCACTTTATCCGTGTGCCACCGCCGTGCCAACATTTTGCATTTTTTTATACTTCCATTTGGGTCTCAATTGCTTCTAGAATCAAAGCAAGCGCTTAAACAAACCCATCCAGCCATATTTTGGCAATAAGTTAATGATTTTTAGTGACTGGAAAATGAGTCGCTTCAAAAACCTTTGGAATGCAACATCACAAATCAGCAGGCTCTGCCCCTCACCTAGCAACGCCAGCCTGTTACCTAGCAACCCAAGTGAAGCTCCAGCACATTTGGTCAGCTGGTTTTACTGCTGCATTTATTGTACAATGGCTGCTGAAAAAGACAAGTGTTTGGTTGGTGGCTTACCATCCAGAAACCACTTGATGCATACTTGTTGGTTGTGCAGGACGCTCTACTTCTGCTTTTCAAAGATGTATGGTGGTATTATTGTGCAGCTGTTTGCAGCCAGTTTCATGTATGAGTGTAAATGTTGAGTTTGGGGTGTGGCCAGCAGCAACTTATTTGGATTTAAAGTGACAAGATGCCCTAAAACTGCTCATTCTGAAAGGAGCTCACATAAGCTTCTAGAGTGAAATCTCATTATCTAAGAATGATTTTGTGCAAAAATATGTAATAAACGTGCTTTGTATAGGCCATAGTCCTATCCTGACTTGGTCAAGGAAACACAGAACTCCACCTTTGCTGAGACAGATAAAAATTCCCCTCATCCCTCTTCTTTGAGCCTTCATCAGCTCTCCTCTCACACTTTCCTCCCTTGTTCATCCCTCGCTCCTCCAGAACCCCCCACCGCCACTACCCTCATGATGGACACCACTGCTAACTGGACGCTGTCAGGTGAGAGAGTGCACCAAAGGAGATTCTCTTTTTTTATTTTCTTAAAGAGACGGAGAAGGAGGTCAGCTCCATTTGCGTTGGCTCTCCTCCGGTAGCTTAAAAAAACCTGTCCGCTGTGCTAAGTAGACAGTTTGCTGTACAATAATGGAGCAGGGATTAGAGGGACAGGATTTGGCACTGGGCTCTGTCCCCAGAGTTGGAAAATAAACAGCTCGAGGAAACAACTCTTAACGCAGCCATAGTAAATTATATTTGCATCCCATAACATCTTGGCTTCCTGTGGTCTCACAAACTGCATGTTTTGTTGGCGAGCTGGCTCTGTTCTACACAGCTAAACAATAACAGGCTTTTTAAAAAAAATGAAAAGAGCTGGAAATGGTTTTCTGTGTCGTGTTTGCTGCTTTGTACTTTTTACTGGATGTGGTTGGATGGCTTTGTCTGGGTTTATTTATTACCCGCATGGTGTTCAAGTGACAGAGAGAGAGAGATGCAGGAACACTGTTATGCTCTGACAGACTGTTTAAAACACTCGCTGGTAAATCTGGATTTATAAATGTAGGCATGTGCATGGGTTGCTATGTTCTGTCTTTGTCTTTTTGTGCCACCATTAAATGTTTCATACCATCAAATTGATTTAAATATCAAATCTAGTTTATTTATAGCCCGTTTCAGCAGCAAGGCAGTTCAAAGCTCTTTACGCCTTAAAAACACAACACGGTAACGAATTATGAAATGAGCAATTAACATTACATTTTGTCAAATGTACACCAAATGTATTGATCAATGTTCCACTTAGTAATAATCAAAAACAACTCAGAGGTTCAGAGATGACCTGAGTAAATACAAAAAGCAGTTTTTAAATGAAGAAATAAACAATATCGCGATATTAAAAAAAGAAAAACAAACTAAGTGCTTAATGATGCAACAGGCAACTAGTGTCTTACATTTCTGTGGAGGCCTCTACACCCGCTAATAGGGTTGGACAATAAATCAATACCATTTATCATGGTAGACAAGTGATCAATATCAGCAGATAATATGCCTGATAGAATATTCACTGAACTACGATCCAGAACAGCTTGGCATTCTGGGAGATGTAGGCAGAGGAAACACTTTAGCTGCTCAAACTTGGCCAGTTGAGGCCTCAACTACCTCACTCACTCTGTGGTTACCTAGCAACGCATTCACTCTTTGGTTACCTAGCAACAACATGTTGAGTAACTGACACAGCGGCAGTTTAAGGTCTCACTGTACCTCATAAACGCTTAAAATAAAAAAACGACGGTGTAGTGAAAACTGTGGATAAAACAGGAAAGGTCACGGCTTTGTCAGCATTTCAGATTTTAAAACAAGGTAAGTAATAATTATCTATTGACTGATATGGAATGTCTATACATTTTTCAGCCATATTGTCCAGCCTTTTATTGCCTCTTAAAACTTGGATTATATAGAGATTTCGCCACAGACCAGTGGAAAATTGG
Organism: Poecilia latipinna; assembly: GCF_001443285.1. Taxonomy (NCBI): domain Eukaryota; kingdom Metazoa; phylum Chordata; class Actinopteri; order Cyprinodontiformes; family Poeciliidae; genus Poecilia; species Poecilia latipinna. Next base: position 31,199 of record NW_015113369.1, read on the forward strand.
TCTTTCTTTTTTATTCAACAAACATGCTTTGGTTGACATTGAAAGGAGAAAGAAACTGGCTTATTCTAATTATTCCTTGGCTACAAAGCCACTTAGAAGTGAAACCACACGGACACGCTGCTCCCTGAGCAGCGGGGTACGTTAGGCTCTGGGTTATGGTGAATATTGAAGCAGTCGGTCCCAGTCAGATGTGCAGTAAGCCTGGTGTGCCTGTGCTGGTGTGTGACCCCCCCCTGTGAGAGCGCGACTCCTCTGAGAGCGCTGGTGTTTGAAGGCTCTTCAGTGCACTAGCTTATGCCACACTCTGGTTATAAATCCACAAAGCCACACAGCGACTGAATACAGAATAATTTAGAAAACTGTTTGGCAATACGAAGGTCTCTCTAAGTCGCATTACATCAGAAAAATAGCCTAAAAGGAATAAAGGCATCATACTTCCTGCTGCTTCTTTTATTTAGTGATTGTTATGGTGTAAAATGTTTCTGTTAGAGATTATATTCCTCCTTGAAGTTTTCATAACCCTTGAATGGTTTAACGTCTTGTAAAGTCACGACCAGAAACTTCAACACCAGCAGAGTATAGGAAACACTTTCACAATAAAAGTCAGAGCAGTGTACCGTGCCTTTGCATTCAGCCTCTCTGAGTCAGAACTTTATATGTTTTTTTTTGTTTTTTTTTGTTTAAATCACTTCCAGCTTTGCACATCTAGATACCATTCTTCTTAATAGGCTGGATTTGTCCTGAACTTTGACTGGGCCCTTCTAACACATGAGCTTTAGCTGTGAATCTAAAGTCATCGTCCTGATAAAGTCTCTACACTTTTCAGCTTGCAGCAGGTTTTTATTACAGGACTGGTCAATATTTGGCTCCATCCATTTTGTCATTATCTCTGATCTTCTTTTATGTTGCTGCTGAATAAAAGCGTCCCCACAGCATAATGCTGCCACCACCATGTTTCACAGTGGGTATGGCATGTTTAGGGTTTTGTGCATTGGTAGTTTTCCATCACTTAAAACATTGTTTGTCTTTCATTACTTCCACCCCCCCCCTTTTTTTTCTATTTTACCAATGACTTTCTTCTTTCCTCTCTTCCATAAAAGCAGATTTGTTTGTCCCATTAGCTGATTTTCCCATTTGTGCTTTGAATATCTGCAGCTCCTCTACAGTTATTATGGGTCTCTTGGTGGTTTCTCTAATTCTTTCCTTCCCTGTTTGCCGGTTTGGGTGGACAGCTATGTCTTAGAAGAGATAAGGGGGAGATGAGGGAGATAACATTATGCAAAATTCACATTTTGCATGTTTTTATTTTACTACTGTTTGGGTCTTAACTGCTCCTGAAAGCAGCCCAATCACTTATGAACAACCCATCTGTTGTTTGGCTATAAGACAATGAGGAAAATTAGCTGTTTCAAAAATCTTGATTGTTGAGTCATATTCAAAAGGGGCTGCATTGTTACCTAGCAACCCCAGCTAAGACCAGCCCCGTTACCGAGCAACTGACGCTGAATTCCAGCACCTTTGGTCAGCTGGTTCTACCACTGTGTGCGCTGTACAATGGCTGCTGTTGACTGTTGTTGACTTACCATTCAGAAACCACTTGCTGCATTCTTGTTGTTTGTGCAGGAGGTTCTACTTCTACTTTTCAAAGATGTGTAGTTATACAATTACACATCTGTCTGAAGCCGTTTTCCTGTGTGAGTGTAAAAGTTAAGTTTCTTCTATTTGTAAAGCATAATTTTCATTTCACTTCTTTGTAAGTCTGGGACATAAAAAACTAACACAATACACATTTAGGAAAACTGGTATGCCTTTAAAGTTTAGGGCAAAAGCATTTGGAAATGGGGTAATTATGCATTTCATGGTGCAAAATGTAAGAAATTTAGAAATATCACAAGACCATGTAATAACCTTCAAGACTAGGAGAAAAATTCTTTGAGGTTTTTCTGAAATTTTGTCCAGCACTAAAAAGGGGAAAGTCCAAATTCCCAGCTGTCACAGAATGCAGCATAACTTTGCTGCTTTGATGAACTAGTGAATAAACTGTGGTCATTCACAGAATAAAGCAATAAACGGAACTAAATCATCATTTCCTGGATGTTTTTCTGTGGTTGGACTTGAAAGCACGCTCACTCCCAAACTTTCTCGCAACTCCAGCTGCAGAGGCTGCACCCACATATTTAATTCTAAAACACACATTTTCTTTATGCAGAGCATGTGTTTGTAAGCACAAAACAGAAATCTAATTTAGTTTAATTTATAGTCATAACACTGGCATGTTTTCATAAGCCTGTTACTCACACACCTTCAGTCCACAGATTATTGGTCAGATATGCCCCAAACACAAAAATGGAGTAATGAAATGAAAGATGGATTTCTTTCTGCAGAAAAATACACAACAACTCACTTATAGTGGCTCATAAATCATGGCTGAGTCCAATTTACATCTAAGCTTTAAGACAATGCTTGAAAGGAACAAAAGGTGCAGCAGAAGGATTGAGGAGGAAGCCACGTTGTTTATCATCTTCTGAAACCGGCTGTCAGTTATTATCGCCGGTGCACAAGGACCCGAGTTTGGCTCAAAGTAAAACTAACATCAGGTGTCGTTCTGTTCGTCATTTGTCTTCTTTTATCCACCATGTTGACTTGGAAATATTCAATTTCTAAAGCAATCTTTTACATTTGGCCGGCTGTAAAAGGATAAGTTGGAGATTTGCTGCAGAGCCGTTTGAGGCGCCTCTGAAGCTGCATGCCGTCTGCGTCAGAGAGGTGGAGCCTTTAAAGAGTAGTTTGTTTAGTGCTTCAACGACTTCTGCAGGAACCAAGATGAGACAAAATGCATAAATCTGGGAAAGGCTACAGACGCATTCAGGACTTGGCTTGGGTTTGTCTCATAAGGAGACACGTTGACTGATGGAATAAATCCCCATCTGATGCGAGTAGGCGTCCTGGGAAAAAAAAAATCTAATTTGAAAACTTATCATGAAAACCTAAAAGGTACAAAGAAAATCTTTAGTCGTCAAAAAAAAAATCTGTCACTAAAAAAACCAGGAGGAGTCACCGAGATTTTTAAAAATGCTGCTTTTACAAATGTACCTCATTATATGTGGGAACTTAATTTTATGGCATCATAAAAATATAGTCTGTCACAGTGGAGGTAGTTTCGTAGTTTGGGACCAGTTTAATGCTTCGTTACAGGAAAATACCAAGACTGCTCAGTGGCACCACCACAAAATGTGAGATTCAGGTAAATAATCAATAAAGTTGCTAACATAGTTTCTTACCCTGCCATGTATATGGCCATTTCTAATAATGTGTTTTACACGAGAATAAAACATTTGGCAAAAATTACATGTGTATATAAAGGATGTTGATGAGATGCCTCTTACATGTATTGTTTATAATGATGAAGTATAGTGAGTCAGGGCAGAGTAAGTTATGTTTTGCTGTGAATTTACCATTTCTTTCCTTGTTTTTTATATTATCTCCCATCTTGGGATCAAAGTTTAATTAAAGTGTCTCTCTGCAGGTGTTTCAAGTCTTCAGCAAATGGTTAAATACTAATAGAAAAATTAATCTGAAAAAGGCAGAACTCGTCACTTGCATACTGAGATCACTGAATCTTCTTCAGCACAGACTGAGCATCAGCATAGCGTAGCAGGAGATTAATTTATGTCATTGCTGAGACATTTGTGTTGAACTTGATACTGACGCTGTGATGCAAAATTCAAATCAATGGACTGTTTATGAGCTTGATGTTGAAGCTCTGGTGCTAAAGCTGCAGGATTTTTCAAAACCCGGAGGCTTTTTTGATGATCTGATTGCATTTATACAGCATCAGATTGTGATTTCTGTGAAATGCTTCATTTGTAATTGATATAGTAATGCAATTTAAACGCATCATGGTGTGACTGGGTGATACGAACTCAACCAAAACAGAAACAACGGCTGGTGAATGTAAATAATTTACTCACCTGTGATTGTTAGTCACTTTGACATGCATAGTTTTTCTGCTGAAGGTTTCTTTAACTCAAAATCTTGAAACCATTAAAAGTGGAAAATTTTCGATGTCACACATAATAAATAAAAAGCTAACTGAAATTGATTTCTTCTTTCTTTTTCCCCATTTCAAGAATTTGCTGCCGTTACTCCGAGGGCGGGACTTCCTGTAGCCAAAGACGACGGCAGTAACACAGCGATTCTAATCGGCTGCCTGGTGGGCATCATCCTGCTGCTGCTGGCTGTTATAGTCGTCATTCTGTGGAGGCAGTACTGGAAAAAGATTCTGGGCAAGGTGGGTCAGGAGCTGGACCTTTTACGGTGTTATTTCTAAGCTGGAAATATTTTATTTCATGAAGCCACACCGTCGCTTTGATTCAGTTTGAGTTAATAATAGCTGGAGAGAACAGCTGCCAGCCTTCTGGCAGTAAACCAGCCCGTCTCCATCTGGATTTATATGCGCTGTTATTAAAGCGATTAAAGTTTGTGTCCAGGATTTGAGCCCTAATAGTTCCTTCATGCTGCCTTTCAGGCGCAGGGCAGTCTGTCCAGCTCAGAGCTCCGAGTCCATCTGTCCGTCCCCTCGGACAACGTGGTGATCAACAACACACACAGCTACTCGAGCCGCTACCAGCGCATACACACTTTTCCTGACGACCGGGACCATGACAGAGACGCAGAGGGGGAGTATCAGGAGCCCAGCGCTCTGCTGCGGCCCAGAGACCAGAGGGACAGCACCAGTAAGTTACAGAACAAACACTGAGGGGTTTAAATGTTGCTTATCTTTAATATTAAATCTGTGTGTTGGAGGAAATGTTTCCAAGTCAGTTTTGGAACATAAATAATGTGACATAAAGTGGTCTCAGAGCCTCAAGTCATCCTTTTTCTTCATTATTTCTTCCTGACATTTCTTTGGAACGTGTTTCTTTAAAGTTTTTAGCACTGCTTTTTCACTCATTAGTCCTTTTCAGATACTGTCAACATTCAGCCACAATCTGACCGTTTTGCACATATGTGGCCCACATAAAACAAAACTGATCTTAAAGTCAAGTAAAGGCTGCTTTAATATGTGATCCTAAATGTGACCCCAGTCTGAATGGTCGCTTTGCATTTCACTTGGCATTTCATTCACACCACTGAAGTGTGACAGCATCATGATGACCAACACGCGTTTCATTCAAGGCTGAAGAACAGAGGCCTGTTCACACTGGAGTCTGAAGTCGTTGCATTTAAATTACAATGTGGAAAAACTGCACAAAAATCTGACCTCAGCAAAGAGCGTTGACTGCAGTGTGAACAGGACAAAACGCCTCTATAAACAGCCCAATAAAGGGAAAATGTAGAAAACGGCATGTCTAACCTCAGCAGCTTTCAAATGAACTTCCTGTGGCTTTTCCTTCACTGTCGGCCTCTGGGTGTCGTTTCTTTGGCTGATTATGGAGCATCGCATTAGTGCTGGTGTGGCTTGGAATGAAACTTTACAGGGTGTCCAAAGCTATCATGGCATAAATGGAAGTACCCTCAACATAAATGTCTACTGAGATTTAAGATGTATCCTCATAATAATGATAATAATTAACCCAGCTTCAGCACATTTGACTGAAGAAGAAGCTTTTTCTGCCATGTTTATTTTGAAATGCTGCAGACTGCAGGGACTCTTTTCACAGATACAGTCTTGAGTGGCCTGTTGCACTGCAAAAACACAAAATCTTACCAAGTATTTGTCTAGTTTCTAGCACAAATACCTTATTACACCTGAAACAAGGCAAAACCAATTTAACATGGAAAAACATCTTGTTGTAATAGTGTGCCAATGGAATTGGCACATTTTCATCAATATTAAGGAACCCTAACCCTAAAACAAGCTCCTCTATATCGCTGAAAAGTTTCATGTAAGTTTGTTTCTTTCCTTTCAAGTGAACTAAGATATTTGCACTTGAAACTAGACAAAAATACTGAGTAAGATGTTGTGGTTTTGCAATGCACAATAGCAAATTTTGCTTGACAATAAACTGTCCCAGATGTTTTTGTGATTAAAATATTTTCTTGTTTTGAGGTTGTTTTTAGGCAATACAATAGTAAAAGCAAAATAATGCAAGAATAAATTGTCAAAGCTCAATAAACTTTAAATTCTAATGGACATTTAACCCTGGATCTGGAAAACATTTTAATTATCCAAAATAAATAAACAAAACTACAGAAACGACAAATAAAATAGGAACTGAAGTCTCTGTAACAAAACTGTCCTTAAAAAATGGCTAGTTGAGGAAAAAAAGCATCTGACTGAAGAACCTTTTTCATCCAGTTTTTGGTAGGAAGAGCTAAAAAAGAGAAACTATATCAATAAATCCACTTTATTTAGACACAATTATGGTCCATAAACGGAACAAGAACAATAAAAAGAAAAAAATATATATAATAAAATAATCAATCACTGACATATAAACTAATGTGCCAGTGATTCCACAAACCGGAGAAGAACCTCGCTGAGCTTTGAACAGGATTGGTCAAAGTCTGAATGATGCCGTTTGCAGAGTCTGTTAATCTTCATCTGTGCATAATGTTTCGAAGCACAGCAGCGCAGGTTGGTACATTGGCATTCACTAACATCTGACTGGCTCTGCTCCATCGGGGCGCCCTCAGCAGCATCCTCATGCCATCATTATGAGCGACCTGAAGTTTATTCATACTGCTTTTCCTGTAACGCTGCCACAGGTGGGCTGGATACATTGGAGTAATGGATGCTTTAAAAAGTGCAATTTTATAGATGCTGACCACATGGAGAACCTCCGAAGAAGAATATTAACTTGTACATATTGAGTACAACACTGCCTTTAAACGTCTCCACAGGACATTACATCACCGTAGGTGATGTAATGTCCCAAATATCTGACCTCATCAGTGACCTGGAGGATGCTGCCAGACAGGGTGAAGTCAGGAAAAGATAATTTAGTGTCTTCTTTGCTCTTGATAATCATGATGTTGCTGTTTTTTGCACTATATTTAATATCATGCTGTAACCCATGCTGAGAGCAAACCCTTAACAGATGCTGCACTATATGGACAGAATATCACAAGATCGTCGGCGTACATCAGGTGGTCGATGGTTCGGTTACCAACCCGACGGCCAGTTCTACATAGATTCTGCAGCTTAGATAAATCATCCATATACAGGTTAAAAAGCCAAGGAGATAAAATGCTGCTTTGTCGCACACCATTACCCACATAAAATAAGATGACAGAGTTTCCCCATTTTACAGACATATTCTGGTGAGCATACCAATACACTAATATTCTTAATAAATATTTCAGAACTCCTCTCATATGTAATTTATGAAACAATTTTTCATGATTAACATGATCAAAGGCTTTTGATGGATCTATAAAACACATAAAAATTCTGGTATTATGTCTCTTGTATAAATCTAAAATTTCCTTGAAAGCAAAAATGCACATATCGGTGCCAAGTTTTGATTTATTGCTTATTGCGACAGGTCATTTCTAGAGGAGAGCCGTTTTAAAAGTTGGCATGGTTTGGCGCAAGGACCGGACAGTCGATGGGTAAAAAAAGGAGCCAAAGTCTAAAGGAACAAAAGTAAACGTCCCTCAGAAAACTGGAAGAAAAGTTAAATAAAAATGACTACAAAAGATCACAAAAAAGCGAGAAAGAGCTTTGTTACGCAAAGCTCTGCTCTGCGCAACATGTTGACAGGCAAGAAAACATGCAAAACACATCAGCTGGCAATAAATAAGCAGAAAATGTGACAACAATCCCACCTTCCATATGTCCCGTATTTAAATTTCTGCACTCATGCCTGTGGTTTGTACCACATCGCTCAGTTTGCATGTCTCAGTTTGTGATTTTGCAAACTCATTTGGCTGATGGGGCAAAAGCAGGAGGAAAACTCCCGATGTGGCGTGCCTATCTAGAAAACTGTGGCGTTGCAGAATATTCCACCACACCAAACAAAAGTAAATCAAACCAAACATCCTGCAAGGAAGACTGCCTGCAAGAAGATGCACGGTGCAGAGGGGGCACAAAAGAGCTATTGTTCCGAAGAGAGGGGAGGATAGGGAGGAGAAGCTGAGGATTAAAGAAGAAAAAATGCATTCCTTTGCTTGCATTGTTCTTCAGGAGGTTGGCATGCCGTCTTCACCAGGCGCCTGTGTGAGTTTGAAATAACAAGAGTAACAAACATCCCATGCAGTCAGTTTTTAATTTCTGTTGGGTTGTGTTAACTTGCCTGAGATGTTCTTCCTCATATGTACATGAACACGCTAACACTGTCATGATTCTGTTTTGTTCCATGTTATGATTTTGTTTGTGCGCCCCACCTCGTTCTGTACGTCTCTGTCTGTGTGTGTGTGTGTGTGTGTGTGTGTGTGTGTGTGTGTGACCTTGTAGCCTTGCTGCTAAACAATCCGGCCTATCACGTGCTCCTACCAGATCACAGAAAAGGCTCCAGAGCTGTAGTCGTCCCGAGATCGGCTCAGGCTCAGGAAAAGAGCCTGAATGTGCCCCAGGGTAAGAAGCCTCAGACTGGGCCGGCACAGTCAGGAGGATCCCCTGCTTTCCACTCACCTACCGACCTGTCGGCGTCGAGGCAGGAGAAGATTTTCTCCCAAATATTAACAATCTGTTTCTGCATGCGACCTTCCCATTCTCCCATTCACTCATCACATAACTCCTTCCTTTGTTTGAAGGGATAGTTTGGTTTCTAAGGAACTGGAAAGTTTCACATAGAGCTTTTTTTAATTTATGTTTTTTACTTTGATTGAGTTTAGTTTCTGTGAACGCCTCAGCAGCACCAGGTTATCATGCTGCGTTCCAGCTGCACTCGGAGCTGGGAAATTACCACTTCCTTTATTTCACCAGGAAAATCCCACTGAGATTAAAAATCTGTTTTACAAGAGAATCCTGGCCAAGACGGGCAGCAGCACAGAGTCTACAGCACATTCAAACGCAACGCAGTCGTACATAAATTAATTAAAACATTTACAGACAGATGATTTCTTCTCAAAATCGGTAAGAACAGCCTTAAAAATATTTAGTGACATCAGCATCTTAAGGTTCATGTATGCATACATTTAGAAGATGGAGCAGAAAACCAAAAAGATTTCTCCCCAAGTTAAGTTCACTCATTTTTACCGAAAGTAAATTAATTTCTCAGATTGAAGAGAATATCCTCAAGTGGACTTTCTACTTATGCAGGAAAATACAAAATGGTTTCAGTACGATTTTATAAATGACAGTATGCCAAAGATTGAGTCTACGAGCGAATACAACCATATTGTATACACTGAAAAGGAAACGGGTGATCCATCTTAAAATATATTGAGTTAGTTTTTTACAAGCAGTCAAATTAAGTTTATGCAAGTAAATATATTTCATTTATTAAGTTGTCATGTTAAGCAAATATAAATTTGACAAACTTAATTTGACTGCATGTAACAAATTATTTTTTAAGTTGGAAATCCATTCTCACCTTTTTCACTGTGCAATGATGAGTAAAACCCTCCAAAGTCGGACTTCCCACTGGGAAACTGGGAGTAATTTGACCTTTATTTTATTTAAAGACCACTCCTTTAGGAGCAACAGCTGGCCGACATTATTACTTTTTCAATTAACTGTCCATTCTCATTACATCTGCAAATAATTTCAATCTGAGATGCATCATGAATGTCAATAACCCAGAAAACGACTAATTATTTCTAGTTGTATAATAATCTTCTTGTAACAACAGCAGAGCTGAAGTGAAGGTCATCTGTCCTTGCAGGATCTTTCTGGTGTCGTTCGTCTAAAGCCGTAGTTTGCAGAGAAGTTTTTGTCCCAAAACTATCAGATGTCTGCAAGAAATCATCACAGTGAGTCCCAAACAACAACAATGGTACAAAAACACGACTTCATCAGAAGAAACGTAATTAGAAGAGTCCATGTGTCAAACTGAAGGGCGGGGGCAAAAACCTGGCCCCCCATGGCTTTTAATCTGGCCCTCCTGACTCCAGAGGGATGCATAAGTAAAACCTTAAAGGTAACATCTGAGCACCTAAATATTATTGTAGCAATATAAGAGCAAGTTTTGTCTGTTACATCAGCCAGTTCCTCCAGTTTTTTTTCTTTTTTCTTTTGAAATTCCCAAATCTGAGAAAATGACGCAAAATAAACAGATCCGCGCATAATGCATAATTGTAAGTTAGTTGCATGTATTCCACAAAAATGATCAAAAACATGTTGACCATTTTAGACTAAAATTGATTCCTAACTCTCGCCTGCAGATGGCAGTATTTCTTTCTGCTGCCTCAGTCTTACTTGCAATCTGTGATCTTTATGGCAAGTAACAAAAGGTCACATTTACCATCATACATATCGAATATCGCAAAATTTCTTGCAAATATTTCTAAAGTAGCATCAGAAAATCAGGGATTTTGATTATGAAAAATGTTCAACAACAAAAAGATGTGCAGTGTTATTTAATTTTAGTAAGTACTGATCGAATGCAGACAGTTTAATGTTCTAAAATGGATTTTAGCAATACATTATGGCATAAACAACTCTTCCATTCATGCATGACTTTGAACTTGGCCCAAAATGAAAATGTGTTTGACTCTCCTGCTGCAAACTAGATTTAGCAGAAACCTGTGAGGTCAGTTGATGAGAGCTGAGGACAAGATGCTGCAAGTGGAAAAGTATTTCCAAGTCGAGACTCGAAACAAAACTGCACACTTCTGCAACGAGGATGCTGCACTTTTCTAATTGTTACCTTCCCAGACCAATCCAAGTTATCCCATTTTTATCCTGATTAAAACACACTGAAGTCAAATCCAGTTGATAATGACAGATGATAAAATATTTTTTTTACTGGAGTCACTGTGACTCCTGCTTTCCCTCCCAAATATATGAGCTTTATAAAGTTACAGTATTGTGATCTACTGGCTGCAGTTGCATGTGAATTTAGGCTGAACATTCTCCTATCAGGCTCATTATTATTTCAAAGGTAAAACGACTTAGCATTCAGGTCTCACTCTCTCTACAAGCCCATGACTCAAGTGCTGTCTGAACCTTCTGGGAGCCGCTGGTTTCAAACGTAAAATTATTATCTTTTCGAGGCGTTTCAGTTTTATCAGCGGGTAAAAATGCAGGTTGAAATTTAGTTTAAAATTAGGAGTTCGATGTGGTGTAAATGAGCAAAGGGAGATTCAATAACAAGTGGTTCGTACCTGCTATTCACGCAGGCAGATGGATTTAATGAAATTATAAATTATTTCAGTCTCTCACGGGAATAAAATAAGTCACAGGAGGGTGAATGTGTGCTGTCAGCTGACTGAATGAAACAATGATTAATGCACTGACTGGGCTGCAGGAGGCCGCAGCGGGGAATACATTCACAAAATTGTAATCCGTCACAATGTGCAGGGGTGTGTCGATATTTCTGCAGGATGACGGCTCCGCTGCATAATTTCAGCTCCAGCTCAGCCTCCCAGTAGATGAATGAGCGTGCAGCTGTGCTCTGGACCGTCATCAGTTCTTCTGTAATAATAAACAACCTTTTCCCAGGCCGACAGAGGAAAGTGGAAAACTTGATTTCACTTATCTGAGATTGCTTACGTTTTTCTTCTTGGACACTGGATTTGGTATTCAGCTGAAAATCCAAACTATCCCTTCAGAACAAGTCGCCTGACCTTTTATCTCCTGATTCTATTCCTGCAGACGGCCGTCTTAAATCACTCGGTTGTTCTCGGTTATCTCGTCTTTTCATCCGCCCCGTCTGCCTCTTGTCTCCCAGCTTGTGGTTTGGACTTGGACCTGGAGAAAGGCTTCCCCTCTGCACACGAGGAGCCCCCTCCCTATCCGGGGTCGCCTCCTTATCCGTCTCTGTCTCCCCCCGTGTCCCCGCCGCTGCCTCCCAGCGTCCCGCATTATGCAGAGGCGGACATCGTCAGTCTGCAGGGGGTCAGCGGCAACAACACCTACGCAGTGCCGGCCTTGGCCTCTTCCAGCCCTGGTGCCGACGCCCTCCCGCTGCCGGAGCTGCCGCGCCAGTGCCTCGTCTTCAAGGAGAAGCTGGGGGAGGGACAGTTCGGGGAGGTGAGGACTGACGAAGACGGAGGACGTGTCTGGGTGAAAAGATCGCCGTCCTCCATCAGTGTTTGAATTTAATTTGTTGTGGTTAAAGGTTCACCTGTGTGAAATAGAGAACCCTCTGGACCTCCCGATCCTGGAGTTCCCCTTTAATGTGAGGAAAGGGCGCCCTCTTCTGGTCGCAGTGAAGATACTGCGCCCAGACGCCTCAAAGAATGCCAGGTTTGTATCAGTTTATTTTTACAGTGTCTAAACATTGCATTATAATTTCTTACTGTAACTAAATATCTTTTTGTTACACTGTCTAATGTTCTTCACAGTACCAGAATCTATTTTTTTTTTCTTTACCCTTTTCACTTTATTTTTCGATTTTACAACTGGAAATTTAAAGTTAATTTTTTATTTCCAAATCAATTTTTTTAACCATACTTAAAGTTTTAATGTACAGACATAAACACATTTTTTCCTCCAAAAAGTTGTTTTTGTATTTGCCAGATATTTTGACAGAAGTGATACTTCGTTACTGTGCAGAGTCATAATATTTATGGTTCATTATTCACATTAAGTTCTTCACAAAAGGAGCAAAATAAAACTGATAAGTCAGGAAATGACCTAGGTTTCTTTAAAAATAAAACTAAAACTGATTTAAAGAATGTCGTTGACTTAATTAACCTTCCTCTGGTGTTAGCTT
>NW_015113369.1:48638-50496 GCF_001443285.1 Poecilia latipinna
GTGTTTTGGGTTGAATTCCACCCTTGGTGAATATGGGTCCACAACACAAATGCATTGTATGCAGACACATTGAGGATGTTGTAAAACACAACCATTGGCCATCTCCTGGTCATTCGCTGGCAAGTGTAGGTGGCAGTCAGCTTGTCCAGATTGTCCACTCCTCCTTTGTTTTTGTTGTAGTCCAGGATGATTATGGGCTTTTTGTCACTTCCTGATGACACGGCAGCATCTTTGTGAAGAGTGGACATCAGTATCACATTCCGTCGTTTTTTTGGACAGTATGAAACAACAGTGGTGGTATCTGTGAAAACAAATTTGGAGGAAAGTGGAGCCCTGTCCTTCACCAGCAACATTTCAGCAGGCAGCTCAGGTTTATTTTTTTTTACTGTGCCCACCATGGTGAGTTTCCTCCTGAGAAGTTCTTGTCCAAGGTCATAGCTGGTAAAAAAATTGTCACAAGTGATGTTGTGACCCTGCAGTCCAGTAGTCAAATCGAGGACTACACGTTTTCCTTGGTTTTTTTCAGGGATGCCGCTTGCAGATTTGCCTGTGTAAATCTGTAGGTTCCACGCATAGCTTGTTTTAGCATCACAGGCTGCCCAGATTTTTATGCCATATTTGCCTGGCTTGCTAGGCATGTATTGCCGGAACGGGCATTTTCCTCGGAAAGGGAGAAAACGTTCATCCACTGTCACCTCTGGCCCTGGGTTGAACATCAGTGGAAGGAGTTGCACCCATCTCTCCCAAACATCCCTGATGGGAGCAAGCTTGTCAGATTTTGCTCTGGTGTCTCGATTGTCAAATCTGAGGACTCTTGAGATCATCTGAAAGGTCCGCAGAGACATTGTTGCCCGGAAAATATTTCTGCCCGTTGATGCATCCCAGAGACTCTCAGTTGCCTCATTGCTGGATCTGTAAACTCCAGCAAGGAGGCGAACACCAATGCAGGCATCCAGGTACGTCTCATCAATGTCTTTCCAAGTGTTGCCATGGACTTTTTTCCCCTCATGGTTTGTCATAGCAATTATGACTTTTTTTAGTGACAATGGCAAAAAAAGATCAAAGCACGTCTTGATGTCACTTACTCTTGTCACAGCAAACCTCGTGACCCCAGGGGTCATTTTGATGATGTTTGCAGCAGCTGTCCTTCCATGCACATCAGGAGGAACTGTGCTCCAATGGATGTTGCCACGTTTGGATTGGAATGATTCAGCAGGAGCAGCTTCAGCACCAGTGACCTCCTCTTCAGACTGATCAGTTGTGTCTGTTTCTTCCAATTGGTACTCCACATCATCTTCGTTCTCAGAGGCCTGCTCATCTCCATCGCTAAAATCCTGTGTGTCCTCTGCCTCATTTGCAGCAAAGATGTGATCCAAAGCTTCATTTACAGTGAATCTTCTCCTCATTGTTGCATCCTGTGAATTGGTGAATTGGAGATGTATACTCTGCAAGTCACCACGTCTACACTCAAATGGCTTGACAAGCCTGGACATGTCTCCCTTTGTTTGTTCTCGCAAAAAGGCAAAGAGAAAAGCCCCTAAATGAACTTCAAGTGGTTGGAGGAAGAGGCTGTTGGTTGATTGTGTGTTTATGATTTAATTTTTGGCATTTTTTTATTGTTTTATAATCGAAAATTTTAACCGGGTCACAAATGACCCGAACACCACAAAAGTCATTTTTTTCACCAGAGCACTTTATAATTTAGTAAAAAAAAAAAAAATTATTTTACTTTGTTTAAATGGAAGTCCCTGACAAAGTCAAAAAGTTTCAACGCAAAAAACAAATGTATGAAGTACTTTTATGCATGCTAAAACTCAAAACGGGTCCGTAGGGACCCTAACACCATAGGAAGGTTAAA
>NW_015113369.1:54137-113312 GCF_001443285.1 Poecilia latipinna
TTAAGGAGATTATGGCTGATTTCCTGAGCCATGTCTGCAAGCAGCTGGTACCAGACAGAAGATCTCTGAAAATCTTAAATTAAATGCCTCCCCTGGTGGGAAATGGAGAAGTGAAGAGATGTTTGGTCAACGAGGCCTTAAATGAACCAAAAACATAGTGGGAGAGACGTTAACCGAGGCAGCAGGAACAGACACGTCTGCTCTGGATAAAGACTCTGCTGTGGAGTTTAGCCTTAAACTGGATAAAAGATCTTCAGCAAACAAAGGAAAATATCTGCTTCTCTGTGGTTTTCTTCATGGTTGAGGCTTTTCAAACAAAACGCTAACTAAAAAAAACAGAGAGCTGGCGCTTTATGTTGGAGTTTTGTACGAACTTGTTCTGTTGACTCAGCAGATCTGTCCCTTTTCTTCTGGTAGGAACGACTTCCTGAAGGAGGTGAAGATCTTGTCTCGCCTGAAGGACCCAAACATCATCCGGCTGCTGGGAGTGTGTGTGAGCAGCGATCCCCTCTGCATGGTCACCGAGTACATGGAGTGTGGAGACCTGAACCAGTATCTGTCCCAGCGTGTCCTGCTGGACAAAACTGGGCCTTCACACAACACGCCAACCATCAGGTAGCTTAAAGGACACCTGCTACATAAAATTCATATTTTGCATGTTTTTGTGCTTCCATTTTGGTCTTCACCGTTTCAGAAAAATGGCACATATGCTTAAAAAAAAACTATCTTTTTTTTTCTTTTTATTTTTGGCTATACGTTTATATTTTTTTGGTGTCTTGAAAATGAGCCATTATTATTGTTGACGCGTATTTATCGGGGACTGTGTTGTTACCTAGCAACCTCAGCCAAGCTCAGCCCCGTCACCTGGCAACCCAAGCTGAGCTCAATCACGTTTTGTCAGCTGGTTTTACTGCTGCATGTGCTGTACAATGGCTTCTGGAAAAGACAAGTGTTTTGCTGTTGACTTACCAATCAGAAACCACTTGCTGTATTCTTGTTGGTTGTGCAGGACGCTCCACTTCTGCTTTTCTAAGATGAACTGTTGTATAATTGCACATCTGTTCACAGCTATTTTCCCGTGTGATTGTAAACTTTGAGTTTATTTGGATTTAAAGTAACAAGACCCCCTAAAACAGCTCAGTCTAAGCATGGTTTTGTATCGCCTAGAGACCTATCCTACCTATTCAAGGAAACTTTAAAGTAAACATCCTCAGCTACACTTCCTGACGTTTCCCTCCTGTCCTCAGTTATCCAGCGCTCATCTCCATGGCCAGCCAGATCGCATCAGGGATGAAGTTCCTGTCCTCTCTGAACTTCGTGCACCGGGATCTGGCCACTCGTAACTGCCTGGTCGGCGGGGAGAAGGGAGAGAGCGGAGAGGATCGAGGCGGGGAGCGTCACATCAAGATCGCCGACTTCGGCATGAGCAGAAACCTGTACGCCGGAGACTATTACAGGATCCAAGGCAGAGCTGTGCTGCCGATACGATGGATGGCCTGGGAGTGCATCCTCATGGTGAGCAGGCAGAGCGACGCGATGGTCTGTGTGCTCACAGGTTATCATGAACTGCTTTTAGTTTCATCTGTAAATGGTTTTCTCTTCTAAGACAAAACTCTAGACTTTTCCAGACTGAACTTTCTGGAGTCTCCCTGCTTTTAATGCATAAATAGAAAAGTTTGTGATAAATGCAGGGCAGATATTTCTGTTGAGCTCAGGATTTAAATATAGAGGCTGGAAAAACTGAATGCGTGGATGGATTAACGGATGCAAGGCAGACAGACATCTTTGAACATGGCCTCACATAGAGTTATATTCATATGAAACACCTTATCGAAAAATATATTGGAAATATATCAGAAGAATTAATTTCAACAGCTTTAAGATGATATTGACTAGAAAAACAATCATACTGAATAATTCCTCATCTTTTATTGTGTAATATTGATTGTGTTTGTATGTGTTGCTCAATACATCATCTTATACATCAGTTATAAGTTAAATAATCTGCCAGTGGAACAAATCATTTAACTTGTAATATGGGGAAAAATGTCCAGATTATAACTTATAACTTGAACTTTTTCATCAAAATTGATGAATTGTTGACTTAAATAAGCTCCTATTTCTTGCTGATAAGTTACATGCAAGTTAGTTTCGTCTTATTTCACACCTACTAAGATATTTGCAGTAGAAACTAGACTTGATTTTGTTTTTGCAGTGTGCATGCTTGGGTTCTCTCAGGTACTCCTGCTTCCTCCCACAGTCGAAAACATGTCAGGTTACTGATCTCCAAATTGTCCTTAGGTGTGAGATGGTTATTTGTCCTGTGTGTCTCTGTGTTGTCCTGTGATGTTTTCTAATGTTTTAGTTGTATATTACTCTAAGTGGTTCTGCATTAGCTTGGTCCAGGCTGGAAGCCTCAGCATCTCTCCAAGGATAACTGGATTTGCACGATGGATGCTATTTTCGCTACTTTTTCAGAAATTGAAAGTGGTTAAATTTCAGTTTTCCAGACTGTGTAGGAAACACCAATCTGGGATTTCTTTTAATTGCATTGCAATTTTCCACCACTTTAATTCAGGTCAAGGCTTTTTGGACCATTAACAGTAAAATTATACAAATAAAACATTATAAAATAAACTAATGCACTCAGAAAACAGTGATTCATTAATGAAGCACTCACATGTGAAAGGAACCCATTAGCCGTGTCATTTCTCTCAGTCAGTTTCACCTTTTATGATAATGATGTCCGTAGTTCTTGTGACACTAATGGAGGTCGAGACGATGAAGGCAGAGGTTCAGGTGTGTGTGTGTGTCCGCAGGGGAAGTTCACCACAGCCAGCGACGTGTGGGCATTCGGAGTCACTCTGTGGGAGATGCTGAGCGTTTGTCAGGAGCAGCCGTACTCCGACCTCACAGATGAGCAAGTCATCGACAACGCAGGGGAGTTCTTCAGAGACCAGGGCAGACAGGTACGGCCAAAACATGAGCATTTAGAAAGTGATTTGACTCCTCAAAAACACACATTAGTCCAGAGAATTATTTTACACAAGTATTTGGGATCGTTCAAGACGGGCCTTTGTGTTATTTTTAGCCAGCATTGATTTTGTCCTTACAAGTCTTATTGCTTAAAGGTGACCTGTTATGCTTAAATGAACAGGTTAGCAAAGATCTATGGGAGATGCAACTGAGAGAAAACTTCAGTTTTAATTGAGAAAACTTCGGTTTTCTCAATTAAATATGGTGTTAACGATTAAATGGGACCTATTATGCAAAATTCACTTTTTGCATGTTTTTGCGCTTCTAAAAACAACATGTGGGGTCTGGACATTGAGCCATTTCAAAACCTTTCCAATTTAGTCACAATCGATGGCCGCTTCACCGTTACCTAGCAACCCAAGCGGAGCTCCAGCACATTTGGTCAGCTGTTTTACCACTATATGTGCTATATAGTGGCTGCTGAAAAGACAAGTGTTTTGTTTTTTGACTTGCATGTCAGAAACACTTGCTGCATTCTTGTTGGTTGTGCAGGAGGCTCTACTGCTTCTTTTCAAAGTTGGTTGGTTGTATAACTGCGCATCTGTTTGCAGCCATTTCGACATGAGTGTAAATGTTGAGTTGGGGGCGTGGTCAGCAGCAGCTCGTTTAGATTTAAAGTGACAAGACGCCCTAAAACAGCTCAGTCTGAAAAGAGATCAGAATGAATTCTGTATGTAATGAACATGTTTTGTTTAGGCCATAAATCTGTTCAAGGCAGTATAATAAGTCACCTTTAATGTGGGCAGAAGAGTTTTGCTACCCCGTTTTCCATATGATGCGTTCACTGATTGGGAAAAAAAAAATCCGGTTTCTGAGTTGATGACCACTTGATTACTGATCAGGGCTAATGAAGCTAGTCAAAATAACCCAAAGCGATCCAGAGCTGTGCGGACGTTCATCACACGTGTCTCTTTCTCTCTCAGGTGTATCTGAGCAGGCCGGCCGTGTGTCCTCAGGGTCTCTATGAGCTCATGTTGAGCTGCTGGAACAGAGACTGCAAGCTCCGCCCATCTTTTGCCAACATCCACTCCTTTCTAACCGAGGACGCCATGAACATGGTTTGACGGAGGAACGACGGGAAGAAAGTTGAACTTTTTGCTTGAGCGGTGAAGTGGGCTGGTGTGGTGGAGGGTGCGTTCACAGGCACAGTGGGGTTGCTCGCTTTTGTATTTTGTACTTTTTGGGCGGGTGGGGCTGAGACGCCGCTGGTTCGGTTTTTATTCCACCTCAGACCCCCAAAAGACGTCTTTTCAGTAGGTAACGGCTACGTTACGTAGTAACTGGTGGTGGGTTCAGTCTACAAAACAGTTTTCTGCCATTTCAGATCGTGTCTCTGCTGATTCGATGCTGCAGAGTTAATATGCAGGAATCACTCGCACAAAATACAGCTTCATGTCTGAAACTTTCAAATTATTCAGCATTTTAAATGTTATTTGTGGACTAACAGGTGAATATCACAAAGAACAGCTGTTGTTTGGAGGTGAAAGGTCACGCAGGGATTGTCTTAGTATTTATAGCCCACAGCATGCACTGTAACTCAGTGAGCTTACTCCCAGCTACGTCCCCTTCGGCCTACTTTTTATTACGTCTCTTCATTTGATCTCAGCCCCACATTCTTGCCCAGTGACCCACATCCACAGTGTTTGTGGGGGAATAAAGAGGCGTGGACCAGACAGGAGCAGCCTCCCCGTTTCGTCAACGTGAACACGAGTCTCCCGTCTTTAACCGTAGCAATCCGACCTCCATCCTGCACCCGACGCCAAACAAGAAGTAAAAGGCAGAAGACGAGAGTCTGCAGCTGCAAATTAACAGATAATTGTGTTTTTTCTTCCATCAGAGAGACGTTGCTCTGGGACTCCTTTTCAGGCACCTCGTCAGGTGTTCCTCTTCTTATCATCGCTTCTTTATTTGACTGCGACTCGGTCAGAAAGGATCGATTTTTAAAATTCCACAAATCAGCAGCACTTTACCCTACATGCATTTCCCTGACTGTGATGAAACTCGTCTCTGTAATGGGTCTGAATGACGATTCCTGATTCTGATCAGGACACGCATCTCAAACATGCACACTCTCCTGCTAAAATGCCCGGCTTTTGTTACCTAAAAAATATGATAAATTATTTTAACATTTTTTTTCCACCTTCCTAATAAATTTATTTTACAACTGTACTGTGCAAAAAAAAAAATATATATATATATATATATATATATATATACACACACGCTGTAGAGTGCACTTCACTATAAGCCGCAACCACAAAGTATTTTTTTTAAAACTGGAACGTACATGCATATAAGCCCCTGGTATCTCCGCCGCTCTGTTTTCCACAAGGCCACTAGATGGCATTAATAAATCTCCTATTAAGGATGCAGCCCTCCATCTCCAACGCCAAACCAAGGATTCGTTCACGCCGAGTTTACGTGCACTGGCTATCGATCTGTACTGCCAGATCGATAACCTTCAACTTAAAAGCTGCATCATATTAACTTCTCCGTGTGGTTTCCATGATGAGTTTGAAAACATTTCTCCGTCGTGCCTGCAGCTAGCATGTGCTTGTTCTAAATGAAAAGTAGCACTTTCTTTTTTGATTTCCAATTTTGACTTCCAATGATTCACTTCCTGCTAAAGCGGCCCCTGGTGGTAGAAGTAAAATCCACAGAAAGGCCACATACAGCTACAAGCCGCATGGTTCAAAGCGTGGGGAAAGAGTAGCGGCTTATAGTCCGGAAAATACGGCATTTTTATATATATATATATATAAGGGTGCAGGACTTGATTGACATTTTTTAAGGCACAGAAGCCCGGCTTGTTGGCAGGAGGTGTGAAAACGTCTGAGGCCTCCTCTCCCCTCCACAGTTCTGCCAAACCATTAGATGTAAAAAATTGTTTTAAAACCTGGAATGGCATTCTGGATTCAAACAGCAATCCTATGTAAGCTTTCAGAGCGCTGAGATGTTACTGATCTTATAATTTTCTTTTATATCACTGTAATTTTATGGCATTATTCAAACTGGGATTTTTGATTTTTTTTTTTTTTTTTTTTTTTTTTGGAGTGAAAGTCGATCTCTGCGTTGATCCATGTGTAAGCTGACCGCGGTGGAACCAGTGCTTCTACCTTACTGTCTGTACAGCACTGTAAATCTGAGATCACCCTGATTGTGAAGTTATACATGTTTAGTGATGGGTTGTGCCATTTCATTCATTTTGATACACTGTAGTTCACTTTTCTCTTTTTTTTTTAGCTCGGTTATAGTAAAATGTTTGTGCACTCACTTTCAATTTATGGGATTTCAAGAGATGTTTTTGGTCGTCACCAGATTATTTCCTGAAATGGACAAAATCATATTGCTGCATCATTATTTATGATTAAGAAGCTGAAGGAGCAATAGCTTGAAGACCTCCATCCTATTTGAGGTGCCTTGGTACATTTTATTCAACATTGCTTGAATTTGCCACATTTCTCCATCTCAGTTGTGTTCAGGCTTGAATGGCACAACAGTTTACATGTATTTACTAAATAAAAGTCGAGGAATATAAAATAAAAAGGCATGAAAGACTGAGAGAAAGCACATGAAAGTTGGCAAATAGAGACTGTGTGATGAATGTGTTGCCAATTTATGAGGAGGATTGTCCAGTGAAGAGGAGAAAGTCGGGAGAAATGGTGCAATAGCTTGGAGACTCAGCAAACCAGCACCCTATACAGGGGCTTAAAGGTACAGTTTGATCATTTTCGACTCAAAATGTTTGCTTCAAAAAGAGTTTTAAAATTACTTTTAAAAAATATTGGAAATATTGTTTCATGCTGGTACAAGTTTTATCCTCTAAGGTCCTGAAACTTTATTTCAATGAGCCAAACCAGAACAGAGAAAGTTTACTCTCGACACTTTGATATATAAATATATATGACTTGAATTATTCAGCTTAATTTCAAAATTTGGCTGAAATTTTGGGATTTCTTAGCTGATTTCTTTAGACGCTTCTCCTCAAGCAGTACTGCACCAGATCTTTTTACCATAAGCTCTTTTATTGAACAGACGAATGTGTCGAGTTGTTCAGCCTCCTAATTATGTTGTATTGAAGATCCCTCGTGCATATTGAGGTGTTCAGTCTGAAATGGTTTTATTTGAATTATTTGATTCCAAATTGTACAGAAATGTTGGTATAACTCTTGAATTTCATGACCAGAAACATGTTTTTCCTCAGGTCAGTGGTACCATTACACATTAGCAAGCTGCTAAAACTTCAGTTTAAACAGCTGATAAAATGTATTTGTTCAGCACTCGGTTAACTCCCACATGGTGAGCCTCTGCTTTGTCTCGATTTATTAAAGAATGCGTCTCAGTTCAGGTTGTATTAACCAAATTTTAAAATCTGGTGATGACCATCACATTTTTGTCCCTTTTAGTAAAATAATATTGAAGCTCTTAACATTTTACTATAACTCTTCCCAATCTGATTTCATCTCTCTGCTCTAATGTTCACAGTATGTACATATTCAAAGGACAGGATTACAGTTTTCTTTACTAATATACAGATAACTCCCTGTCACATTTTCATCGTTGCTATAGAAACGCTTGTTATCTTCAAGCTCTTATTCATTGCTGTTCTATTTTTGTAGATGTTTTATTAAAGTTACCCTTTTCAAATAAAACTGAGCGGCCTCGCACTGTGTATAAACACCAGACTGTTTTCGGTGAGTTAAACATTTTATTAATCATTCACTACTGACCGTTTAATACAAGCAGTTCCACACTAAATACGATTTACGTTCATATCAGTTTAAGTAGCCATGCAACAAACATTTTTGAAGCATTCTTCACAAGAATCACATCGACAGCAAGAAGGCTTACTGATGCAAAACCTTTGGGTCTTTTGGGTGAAAGTCTATAAAATCTGATACAGATG
Source organism: Poecilia latipinna (assembly GCF_001443285.1). Lineage (NCBI taxonomy): Eukaryota > Metazoa > Chordata > Actinopteri > Cyprinodontiformes > Poeciliidae > Poecilia > Poecilia latipinna. The sequence goes on from NW_015113369.1 coordinate 62,080, forward strand.
CAACTGGTAGTTAATATACATACAAACAAATTATAAGAATACACCTGCAATTATATTGAAACAAACATCTCAAATATCCTGTATGATTTGTACCATTTAAAGGTGCAGTATGATCAAAATTGGAAAAACATCCTATGTCTAATTTAAACTCCAAGAGGAGAAAAAAAAACACATAAACTGAGGTGTGAATTGTGACATTAGTTGGTGCAGGTTCTGTTTCTACAGCATAAAAAAAGCCCAGAATTTGACCACAAAGGGAGCAACTTCATGCTGCAAAGAGACAACATGATTTTCTCCAACCACCAGACGCTTTCGATGCATCAAACAGGAAAACCTCAAAACTTGTACCCATTGAACACCTGCTCTGACATTTTGAGACAGAAATCCCTCCGCCTGCAGCTCAAACTGATAAGAAATGCAGCCAATGGACAACAACGCTAGCAGTGAGAAGTAATTTAATTACCAGAGAGGATTTAAAACAGATGTGTCAAACTCAAGGCCCGGGGGCCAAATCTGGGTCGCCACAGCTCTTTATGTGGCCCTCTTGATTCCAAAGGGACACCGAAATGGAACCGTCCAGATAACAGCAAGCTTAAATATTATTTCATCAACCAATTTGAAGCACTTTTTATCTGTTTACTCCAGTTTTTTTGTGAATAATTGTGGAAACTTCGCAAGTTTGTTTTTCGCAAAAAAAAAAAATCTGTTTTCCTACTATACTTCTGCTAATTAGCTAATTTGTTTTTTTTTTTTTTTGCAAAAAAAATCGACTGTGAAATCTAGGAGTGACTGAAAATATGTTGAGCGTTTAATTTTTAAGAATTTATTTATATTTTAACAGTTTAATGGGTTTTATCAACGCATTCTGGCACAACCGGCCCTTTAAGAGCATTTATGGTCTTGATTTGGCCCAAAAGGAAAATGAGTTTGACAACCCTGATTTAAGAGCTCAATGTTATGAACAGTCAGGACCGCAGAGAGAGCGACAATTATTATGGTAAACAAATGAAAAATTTGAGAGGTTTTCCAACATTTCAGTCCTGATTTCAAACAGGGGAGAGCAGCCGCTCTTCAAGTGACGGGACAGTTCTTCCATTGTAGCAGCAGGTGTAATTCGGGCTCCCTGAACTTGCTAAAGCACTTTGCGTTCTGCTACAAATTAGAAAAAGGCACAGTGACCTCTGAACTCTGATCAGAGGAGTGATGGTTTCGTGGTCCAGCTCCTTCGCAGGAACGACGAGGAAAACCACAAGGCAAGAAGTTGCATATTGAAAATCGGGTATAAAAAGGCAGCAGCTCTGAGAGGGCTGAGCGGCTACGGCTCCGACGGGCCCAAAAAACATCGAGTGTTTCTGTGGTTGGTAACGACGGGGAGAAAAACAGCAGACATCCAGGAAATGCGCAGAAGCCACAGAAAGGAGGGGAAGCATGCATGGACAGACTGTACAGATTGGACACGAGGAGGAGGCGTGGGGCTCTCAGATCATCACCCGTCCTAACGCACACGGGACGCCTTTGATGTGACCTGAATCGGAGAAAAATAAGAAACCAGCATTTTCAGTTTGCTCAGTCAGGTGAATTGTCTTTTAACAGATCGGACTCAGTAGTACCTGTGAGATTTCAACTCCTGTGAGTTTTTCCACAGCCTCAGGCAGCCGGGTCATGATGTCCAGAACCTCTCCAGCCAGTTTGGCGGCTCCCACCTCGGAGCCGCCGCTGGACACCATGGTGATCTTCTGCACCTTCGACATTGGCTTGCTGATCTCCTCCGCCATCTGCAGCGACACGTCAGAGAAAGCAAAAAGGATAAGGGTTGGTTGTAATGAGGAATTTACAATAAAATTATGACAATGTTTTCAGACAGAATCAACAGTTTTAAGGAATGAAAAGATACCAAAAAAGGTTAAAAATCCAATATTTTTGGTGTATTTTACAGCAAAGAGGGCTGTCTGGGTTTCATAAAGTTGTTTGAATATCATCTATCGTTTACAGAAGAAACCAGAAGTTTAAATATGCCATATAAAAAAGCCACAAACATTTTTCTCTCAACCTCTAAAGTTAAATCACCACAAACTTCTCTTGCTTTATGTTAACTACAATCACAAATTATTTCTATTTGCTAAAAGCCACAATGACGAGAAAATATGTCAGATTTACTACTTGTGTCTCCAAAATCTGAAGTTGGATACATTTATTGGTTAGCTTAGCCTCTGAACTGCATGAATGATTCAAACTTTTCGGTTTCCCTCCTCCATCTTCTGGCCCGTTCCTCCTGACAGAACTGAGTCGGGTTTGAAGTCCACTTCGCTCACGCGCCTTTTCAGATCCGATCATAAACTCAGTTCAGCTCCGAGATCAGGACTTTAAGAGGGCCACGCCAAAACATTGAGTATTTTCCTGAAGCCACTTTATAACCACGTTGACTGTATAACTGGGGTCATTGTCCTTTTGGAACATAGTTAAATATTCCCACATAATAAATCTGAAATGTTTGTCTCCTTATTGTGTCATTTAGCAAGCATAAGTAATTTTTGTAATTCTAACTGTCTGACAACAGTAGAAGTTTGATCTGATTTAACAGTGGTGTATGTAAACCTCTGGTTTCAGCTGCATTTCTAAAGGCTGACTTGGTTCATGCAGGAAACACATCTTGCTCTGCTGAGGATCTTTGCACAGCGAGATGTTTTCAGATCTCAGGCTAAGGTTAGCTTGGTTCTTATTTGTTTTTATATTCATGGTTATAATTTGTAATAATTAATGATGAGTTTACTGCAGCTCTCTCACCCCTTCGATGTCCTTCTCATCATGCTCAAAATAAAAAAGTAAATCTGTTTTTGGCTAAGTAAGTGATTCTTCTCTCAGCTCTAAGGTTTGATTCCATTATTTTATCAGAGAGAGTTAAACTGACCAGAGGAAGTTTCTCCAGCAGCATGTCCACCATGGCTCCATCTTTGTACTGCTTGAAGGCCTCGGCCTTTTTGGCCATCTGCTCTGCCTCAGCGCGACCTTTAGCCTCCAGAGCGAAAGCCTCGGCCTCGCCCTTCATCTGCATGAAAGCAAAAACACACAGACGCTCATTAGAGACAACAGCTCAAACAAAGCAGCAGTGTTAGACCTTCTCACAAAACCAAACATAATATTATAATTAATAATAATATTAGTAACTAAAAGTCGGTTTTGACCTTAATCGACTCTGCCTCAGCTTCAGCCTCCATGATGAGCTGCAGACTGAACAAAAGAAGAACAGAACGAGTAAGATACTCGCTTTCAATCGCAGCTCAATGACCTCAACAAAATGGCGGCGTGCTGCTCACCGTTGTGCCTCGGCTAACTTCTCCATCCGGTATTTCTCAGCTTCTGCGGGTTTCTTAACTTTGGCCTCCAGCTCCTTCTCTTTCCGGATGATTTCCTGGTCCTGCAGCGTTATCTGCTGCGTTCGCTCCACCACCTGAATCTGCATCTTCTCCTCCTCGATGCGTTGCTTGGTCTTCGCCACCTAATGTGGGATATTTAAAGGTGACCTATTATGCTTCCTCGAACAGGTTAGGATAAGGTCTATGTGTTACACAAAACATATTCATGACGTTTTTTGCACAAAATTGTGAGATTTCATTCTGCTCAGTTCTTCTTATTTTGAGTTCCTTTCAGAATGGTCTGTTTACGGCGTCCTGTCACTTTAAATCCAAGTGAGCTGCTGGTGGCCACGCCCCCAACTCAACAATTACACTCGCATATGAAAATGGCTGCAAACAGATGCTCAAACATGCAACTGTACATCTTTGAAAAGCAGAAGTGGAGCCTCCTGCACAACCAACAAGAATGGAGCAAGTGGTTTCTGGATGGCAAGTCAACAATAAAACATTTGTCTTCTCCAGCAGCCATTGTACAGAGCATACAGTGGTAAAACCAGCTGACCAAACATGTTGAAGCTCTGCTTGAGTTGCTAGGTAACCGATCAGGCTTCACTGGGTTTGCTTTTTGAAATGGCTCATTTTCCAGATACCAAAACACATCAACGTATTGCCAAATAACAGCTGGGTGTTGTTTTTAAGCTCTAGGGCTGTTTTAAGAAGTGGAGACCCAAATGGAAGTTCAAAAACGTGGAAAATGTGAATTAAATGTGGCTGACGCAGAAAAATGTGATGCGTCGTTTACAAACTGTAGTGCACTGTGGCGCAGTGGGCACCTGAAGCTGGTAGGCCATCTCTGACTCGGCCTTCTTGGAGTTGACCTCGATGTCGTAGGTTGCTTTCTTCAGCTCGTAGTCTCTCTGAGCTTTCGCCATTTCGATCTCGTTCTTGTACTGTGCAGAAACTTTTTCCTGCATTGCATGAGCCTCCTGCGTACAGCCAGCGAGACAGGAAGATCATAAGGAAAGTATTCCAAATATAAATATATATTTTTTCACCATTTATTTTTACATTTGTAATTCTATACCTTGATAACAGCGTCGCGTTTATACTGAGCCTCTCCGATCCTTGCGTCTCTCTGGACCTGAGCTGTCCGGGCTTTTCCCAGAGAGTGAAGGTAATCCTGCAGAGTAGACAGAAAAGGAAAGATTAGAAAACACAAATAGCCGAACAAGTTCCAATAAAAATGGAAAAGAAGCATTTTTTTTTTATTTATACTTTGAAATTTAGTTCATTCACAGGTGGAACTAGGAAAGTTTAAATAATAATCAGTGTCTTAAGGTTTTCACTGCCTAAGAACTGACACGATAATATTTTATGGCCACTCTTCAAAATGGGAAAGACAAAACATACTACTTATGTTAATCTGATGTTCTATTGACCTCCACAAGTCAAAAAATAGATATTGGCTTAAAACTGCCCACATCTGTAGTCAAATAATTATGTCAAATAACATAAAACCTCTTAAAGTTTAAAACTCGCATCATAAAATGCAAGATTATAAGATCCAGCAGAGACTCTGTAGCAGTGGTGTCAAACTCGTTTTTATTTCAGGTCACATCAGCATCATGAATGTTCTCGACAAAATTACCCATTAAACTGTTAAAATATGAATAAACAGGCAACTGCATTTGATAAGTCCCTCTTAAAGTTGAATAAACTTTTTCAGATTGAATTCAGATAGAAGCTGCTTTGATTTGATTGATAAAATATTTAGGCACAAAACCGTATCTGTTTATCAAGAGCTTACTTAGATGGCCACATAAGAAGTTCTGGTGAGCCAGATTTGGCCCCCGGGCCTCGAGTTTGACACATGAAACAAAGTGTGAAAACGTGGAAAAGCACAACAAGCAAACTGTAAGATACAGCAGACAATTTGAGATGCTATAGGTCTGTTTGTCTTCTGAAGGAATCCTGTTAAAACGGTACCATAAAGGCAGCAGCAGCAGATTTAAAATAAAAATTTGGTGGATAAAGTAAGTCAATAAAAATCAATCATCGGGAGTTTCAGGAGGATAAGAACCAAACATCAACACATAGAGAGTCACAAGATTCAAAATCAACCAATGTCATCCAACCTTGTGCTGATTGTGCAACAAAACAAAGGGGAATTTATGGCTGTGTGAATTAAAATGGCTTCTGCGATTAGGCAGAGAAGGATTTCCACTCCCTAAAACCTCCCAGCGTTAAATGAGTTTGTCGCTTTAACACACTGAAACCCCAGAGAGCGGACACGCAGCCATTCAGATGTGGTGCATTAGCCAAACCAATGAAGAAGTGGTTCGACTACCGCTGAAGCACTTGGGCCTAAACGAGGCCGGGAGTTAGCTGGGTCAAAATCACTCAAGCTCTTCAGCAGCGGACGCCATCTGAGGCGGAGAGCTTTCATTAGACGCCAGCAGATGCCAGATGTTTGACTTTTATTTGGAGAACACAAACCTGATCATCGTGGACGTCTTTCAGGGTGTAGCTGACCACACCGATGCCCATGTTGACCAGGTCGGAGGAGGCCACCTTGAACACCTGCTCAGAGAACTTCTTACGATCCTGGTAGATCTCCTGGTAGCACAGAAAGCAAAACATTACCACAGATTTTACAACACAATACAGACAAAGCTCTGACCCGTGTGATGTTAAATTTGAAGTGAAAACATGTGAAGGTGTTTTGACGGACCGACCTCGACCGTCAGATGAGCGATGATGGCTCTCTGGTGGCCCTCCAGTGTCTCCAGAGCGATCTGAGCGACCTCGGCCTCAGACTTCCCCATGAACATCTGGCAGGCTGTGGCCAGCATCTCCTTGTTCTGACCCTGAATCTTCACCTGGGAAAAACAAAACTAAAAGATTTAGCTAAAACTGAAACTAAAAGTTTAAAAGAGGGAGAATATTTAGTAAGATTTGATTCAGTAAAACAAAAAGTCACAGAGTTTCTTCGTCTTTCCACTGTGCCTTGCAAATTGTATTTTATCCCTTGAAACTTTTTCATAAACTACATTGTAATTTTTTTTACAACTGTAGAGTGTTTTTGTTTAAATTTTACCCTTACTGTGTAGTATTTTTGTTCTTTCTTCTATTTTTATATCATATTCTATCTTTGTGTGAGTATTTGCTGCTGTGCCTTTTGTGTTGTTGCGGTTGCAAAGAAATTTCCCCATTGTGAGACAATAAAGGATATTTCTGCTCTATTGTATGTCACAGATCAACACAAAGATGAACATAACAATAAAATGGAAGAGAAAGTCAGTCATGGTCTCAAATATCTGAAAAGTGTGGCATGCTTTTGTATTAAAATTATTTTGGTAATTCTAACTAATCTACAACAAGAAAAGTTTAGTTTGATTAAACATCTGACAGTCCTTGAAAATACCAGGAATTTTCAAGGACTTTTTACAGATATCAAGCATTTATTTCTGCATAAATTCAGCGTGTTGAAGGATTTAAAGCATCGATACGAACCCTGAAATCAGAGCCACAGCAGCTGCTGAGTCAGCCTCTTCTGAACAGTTTTAATAGACATTATCTGACAGCCGCAGATTGGAAACAACCCACAGGAGCTGGATCTGTTCCAACGCTGTCGTCCAACAATCACGACGTCCCCGACAAACTGACTCTAATCCTTACATTTCCTGTTCTTCCTGCTTCTAACACATTCATTTTAAGAGTAAAATGTTCACTGGCTGCTTAATAAATCCAATAAACTGACAGGTGACATGATAAAGAGATAATCAGTGTCATTTCACCTGTTTCACCTGTTGGTGTCATTAAACATTGATTTTATTAAGTGGCATCAGAGTCAAGGGAGCAAATACTTTAGATTTTAAACACACTGCAGTTTATGGTTTATCAATTAAAATCCCAGTTAAATACAATGAAGTTTGACGTGGTGCTAAAAGGATCGGTGAGTTTTTATGATTTGACATAAAAGTAAATATGTTCACAGAAGATGATTTAACGAACCACTCTGTTCTCCCACACAACGGTCGGCGCTCACCTGTGCGATGCCGGTGACCGAGATGGGGACGCCATGACGGGTGTAGACTTTATCACTCTTCACGTTCAGAGTCAGGGTGTTGAGTGTGATTCTGCAGACGTAAAACCGAAAGCAAGCGTGACGAAGAAGAAATGACTATCCCGATCATTTATGTGCTCTCATTTGTCTCCGTTTAATTTGCCAGAGACTCTGAACCACAGAGGCAGAAGGCGGCTTACTTCTGGATCTGCTGGATACACGGGAAGACAAACACTCTTCCTCCAGCAATCATCAGAGGTTCAGAACGGCCGCAGCCTGGTGGGGAAAACAGAGACATCTGATTAGTGACAAACAACCAGCTGCTTTACTATCCAGAGGAAGCAGAAAACAGATCAGTTTTAGCTTCATTTCACAATACAGGCGAGTTGGTCGCAGCATATTAAAGAAAACTGGAAAATCCCCAAGCAGAAAAATCCAATGTGAGCAAATAATTGGATCACAAAGCTTCAGTAAAAGCAGAACACATTTATAAACAAGGCCATTAACTATCATCTGTTTCTAGCAGCTACTGGAAGGATTTTCTAAACATCCTGTGTTATTGCAGGAAATGTGCAGGAATGCATTACCAGACACCACCATGGCTTCATTGGGTCCACATGTGTAAAACATCTCGATTCCTGAAGGGATAAAATGTACATTTATGATTAAAAAATAATCCTTCAGCAGTCTGTGAGCAGTAAAAACAGGATTTTATACTAATATAATAAAAATAAACATTTGGATGAAAGTATTTGTGGCAGAGATGCAAATGAAAAGCAAAGCCCTTTACATTTATTACCCCATAAAAGTAGACAGATGATCTATGCATAATAAGGTTTGTTGGATGATAAATTGCAATAAACGATGATATTGTTGAGACCATTTTTAAGTAATATCATAATGGCAAAATAATGAAAGATCAATAAAAGCTCATTTTGAATTGGAAGATATTTTAAATATCCAAAAAAGGACGACAAAAAGCAATAAATAAAACTGAAATGAGTACCATACACAACCTAAAACATAAATTAAATGGATTATTAATAGGGGTGTAGTGATGCAATAATTTCACGATACGATATGTATCACGATATTTGTTGAGCGATACAATTCACTACTATGCACTATTCAGTGCATTTTTACGATTTTCTGAAAGATTTTAGAAGGACAGAGTGATTTTGGTGACATTTTGTGTTCCATAGACTTGAATTTAGTTAACTGAAAACTGATTAAAAGCACCAACTACACAATACCTGACTCTGATTGGACAGTCTAACAGTCTGCAGCTGGAATTTAATTCATGTGGATTTGACATAAAACTCAAAAGTTTAAACGGTAATCCAGGAGCAGAGTGGGGAGATTATCAGCCTCTGTAGACTCTCAATATGCAAATGATTGCACTTATGTGGACACTGTGGCTGCATTTTGGAGTAAAAATGCAGCCACAAATGCAGTCTTTTGGACTATGGGGAAAAAGGCTTTTCTACCTTGTCTCCCGGAGTTAGCCATGGCTGTAAGCTGCTTACTACTAACTGCTAAAGTAGTGGCTCCGCCTCACCCCGTAGTGATCGACTCCCTAGAGCTACGCAGTGCCGCTATTCCCCTGCCTGGATCTCTGAGTAGCTGCCTCTCAGACTTACCAGGATCTCATAGTACTCTCAGTCTCTGATACTTTTTGTCTGTTGCTAATAAGAATGATCGATCAGCCATTGTTATCATGGAAATCCTCACTGCGCCGCGGATTCCGGCTGGGGTTTTTTCCTCTTCGTCTTCCTGCTCAAAACACAGCGCCGCTGCGCTTCGGATGTTATCAACCCATGTTCATTCTTCAGGTAATCCTTTATATACAGAACAGAAACCGCTAAGCTAAAAACTAATTACGAAGTGAATGCTACCAGTTGAAATTTGCATCAATTTCGTGATTTCACTGCTTTTGCAGCTGCTCCGTTCGCGCCGCTACTCCTTTCCGCTTCTCCGTTCCGCTTCTCTTTCACGGTTACTTGCGCAACTTTACTTCGTTCCTCAGCAACAAAATACAGCACATTGTTATTTATTGAAGATTTTACATTTCCAAAAACAGGAATCTAATGTTTCGTTTCGTTTTGTACGTTTGGAAGCTCATTCCCTCTCACATAATCGGAAAAGCCGGGGAACGGCGGCGCTTTTGACATTTCTCTGACATTTTGAAAAATATGGTTTACTAATTTTAGCATTATACTTGGTTATACTTGGCCTATTAACACAATTTAAAAACTGGTGTGTAGTTTATAATGTGCACTTTAAGCTCGAGTTGAAAGTTAGACTGAGGGAGGCGGAGTCTTGCTGCTACGCCGTAACAAACTAGACGTTAAAAAGAGCTGTCAGGCTATGGACCCCTATGGTTTAACGGATCGATACTCGCGGATGAAAAATCGATACTTTCCGAGGGCGGAAAATATCGATATATATCGCCAAATCGATTTATTTATACAGCCCTAATTATTAAATCTATAGACAAAATTGGCCTTTAAAAAATATTAATCATGAGAACGGAAATTATCAAGCTGATTTTTATTTGTCATGTGATTAACTTATTATTGAAACAAGCTTCTTTATAACAGATAACAGATTATGTACAATAATATATTAAAGTTGTTATATTATAAACGCCATTTAGAATGATTGTCATAAAAAGATTCAGTTTGCTTATTAGAAACATTTTCATGACTAACCTCTTAACAGCATCGCTCTCTGAAAAGTGACGTAAATTAAATTAGCAGCTAAATTGTTTCACTAATGATTCTAGTCCAGGAATCTAAAAATAACCAGAAATTGCAAAAGATTTACAGGAAAAAGCCCACTCATTGAAAATTATCCACAGGGAAACACAGAGGGGTATTAGTTACCTTCTGACTGGCAGATTATTACACATTTAATTTAATGTGCAGAGTTTAGTGTATAGTGGAGGATCTGTGATGCTGTGGGCCTGCTTCTCTTTCACACAGCATGGGAATCTTGGTAGTGCTCTTGAAAATACCAGGGCATTTTAAATATTAAATGAAAACCTCGATATTGATTGGAAAATGTGAAGAAATGATTCATCAAACTGACAAATAGCTAAGACACATTTATCTTCCTGTATATGGGATGTAAAAGATGGCACGAGTCCCAAAGAATGAAACATTTTTGAAGTCACTAACTTGCTAAACGTTTTATTTAAATTTTACTTTACTTCTTAAATCACCTATATTATAGTCGCTAAGTCAAAGCTAAGACGAGCAGAGGAGTGTAGTAACAATATTTACTCATTTGGGTAACTTTTTGGGGAAAATGTACTTTCAAGACTAGCTTTGCAACACTGTAGTTCATGGGTGTCCAAAGTGTGGCCCAGGGGTCATTTGTGGGCCTTGAACTGATTTTGTGCGGCCCTCAACTGCTATTCAAGGATGACATAAATTTGAACCACCATCACAGATGCAGATGGAGACTTTTTATTTGTGATAAAGGTAAAAATTATAACCGTTTTTTCTTTTCTTTTTTTTTTGCAGCAACCCAAAATACTCACTTTTTATAACTAAGCTTTTATAATAAATATGCTACTAAAAAGGTGACATTGCTGCATCCAAATCAACATTAATTAATTTATTAAACTTGGGTACATATAGCAAGCATTTTGACAGAATGTGACGCAACTACATGTATTTATTTTAATACATCAAACGTGCAAAATCCTGTTTCAATTTTTAGATCTATAACTACAAAAAATAACTACTTCATTTGCTTGATTTTACTTTTTTAATTCTTTTTATTTTATTGGCCTTCGAACACTTTTAACCCAACGATTTTGGCCCATATGACAAATAATTTGGACATCCCTGCTGTAGTTTTTACTATAGCTTGATTAATGTTATTATGAAGTATTGCTTCTCTTACCAGAGTCAAATATTCAAATTTTAACTAAAAGATGCGTGAAACACAGATACAAGTGAGACCTCCTGTTTGTTCACAAGATTTGTTGTTCTAATGTTTTTAAACGGCCGAGCCTGTTGTAGCATTAAAAAGTCAGGTCAACACAAGGCAAATATTATAGTACAGAAGATATTATCACTGGAAGTATTTCACAAAGCTCATACATATTTAAATACTCATGCATGAGTACACTCTTGGGAACTACAGCTTACACATGTCAACGCCAGTCAGATGACCTGTGTGTTTTCAGTCCCGCGGCTCCTCCCTCTTCCCGACAAACGGAAATCTTCCCTTACATCTCCCCAAACAAAACTGTGTCGAGTCCTAACAAAAAGCTATCCTCGTGTTAAAAAAAAAAGAAACGTGACCAAACCGAAAGCAACACCTTGGATCTAAAATCACAACGCTAAGAATGCTAACATAAGCTCGCCTTTAGCACACAGGAGAAAGGACGTAATTTACTTACTACACACTAACAGTAAAGGAAAACAGTAAAGGATTAACACAGCTACTCTTCAGCGAAATAAACACCGGAATCGACTGCTTCTGTTTAAACCGTTCCTATCTGGTTTATAAAAGACAACAAACCTTTTCAGGATGCAGTTAAGTTAGTGTCGTGCTGCTGCGGACAGATTGTGCTCCGTGATCGTCAAGTTGGAATCGGAGAAGAACGTCGTTGTGAAAAAGGAAGTATCCGTTCACCACGCCCCGTTTGACTGGCGCCATCTTGTGGCGAAGCTGGTCTGGATCTGTGCACAAGCAAGGTTTTTTTTAAAGGTTTTTATTAGCTTTGGTTAAGTAAAATTTTGTCGGTCATTGAATAATTTGAAGTTATCATAAAGTGTATTATTTGTACCACTGTATTTATTTCACATTCTGTGTTCTGTTCCTCATTTTTTTCTTTGTTTTTGTACCAAAGATGTTTTCCCAATTTAGAAATAAAGTGTGACCAAACAAAGAATTTGACTCGACTTCCAGTTGCTCACATAATACAGACATTACGCATAATTAGATAAACATTAGAGGGAGTAAAGTTAAGAATAAAGTGAAAATATACAGACGTGTTCATTTTGTGGTAGTGCAATATCTGTATTTTGTTTCCTCTGAGCAAAAAGTATAAGTTAATTTTATTACTAGAACATAAATAAAAGCACAGAAAGTATTACATACCATGTACCTGGGGTGTATTAGAAAACACACTAATAAGTTTACAAAAGTTTGTATTAATTATACTTTAATAAGGTAATTTTAAGTTTACAAAAATATAGATTAAGATATGCACATAGTCTAATTTAGGCATATAAGTGTGGTTCATGTTTTAGTTTATTATAGCAGATTTAATCTATAAGTATAAGTCTTGATTTGTTTACTCTTGAACTTTTCTATATACTTTACAGAACAAGCCAAATGTGTTTCACTATGCTGTTAAGTATGTAAAATATAGTTTACTCTAAGCAAACTTCAAGTATTCGGCCAAATTAACTACGTCTTTTTAAGGGTCACAGAGTTAGCAGGCTACTCTGGAGTTCATTGTGTTCATCAGTTGTTCAACCTGGGGGAAGAAAACAGTCTCTGTGACGTCTGGTTTTTGTAAATAGCTCTTTGCACCGACCTAAAGATAAAAGTCTAAAGAATTTGTGTCCAGGATGTGTGGGGTTGGGATATATGTTACCTGGCCTTTTGCTGACCTGACCTGTACAAGTCCTGGATGGAACGACTGTCGGCTCTAATGATCCGCCCTGCAGACTCAATAGTTTGGTACAGTTTGGACCTGTCCTGTTCTGTGGGGATAAGTCAAACCACAAAATGATGTCTCTATTTTATAAATTTAAAAAATATAGTAATTTTACTGGGATTTTTTTAATGATTATTTTTGCATTTTAAATAAGCAAACAAAACTGTGATTTTAAAGAATAAAAATAAAAACACTCTTGCACTTCACCTTATTAATGGAAATGCATATTTTTTTCTAATCTCAGGAAGTTGAATGCTTTCTGTTTTATTGGCTGAGAACAAAACTATCTAAGAATAGGATTTGGGTCACTCTTTGTTCGCCTTCATTACAGATATATTTAGCAACATTGACTGACTGGGACTGTTTTGGAGTATAAGTTGCTGGATGTTGGTGGTTCTGTTCACAATTACACTAAAATTAAAGGAACAAACGTAGCTAATTACTTTATAATGTACCAAACATATGCCATTTTAATCAGATTTAATTTTCTATGTAAAATTTTTCCGAAACATTTTTAATAAGAGTGCATCTGCATCCACTGCATGTTCTGCTGGGCCACATTTGGACCATTCTTGAATTGCTCAAAGGGGCCTAACAAATGTATTTCAAGGGCCACAAATGACTCCTGGGCCACACTTGGGACACCCTGCTGCCACACAATAACTGGCCACTTTATTAGGCACACCCTCTTGGAAACATGATGGAGCCCCATTTGACTTTAGGACAGACTTCATCGTTGATGTCATGTATTTAACAAGGTGACTCAAACATTTTTATGAAATTTTGTTCCCATATCAGATCAGCTGTGGATTTGTCACAAGCTTCTCCCACAGACCAAATGTGCTCTAGTGAGTTGTGGTCTGATGACTGTGGAGGCTGTTGGAGAACAGAGAAGTCGTTGTCAGGTTTAAAAAACAGTTTCAGGTTACCTTACAGGCTGGGTTAAAATCTCAGACTTTGTGTTTCCTTCTGGAGGTGGTTGAATGTTATTTGTGCGGCCATATTTTTCCCAGCAGAACATCACCGAGCAAAATGATGAGCAGGTTTTCATTTATATGACCTGTAAGCTGTAGAAACAATGATGATCTCTGTCTGAACTATCAGCCGCTAAGCGATATAATCTCAGTTCTCTAAAGCAGTTTTATGTGGTTTGAAACATGTTGACATTTACTGACTTTGCTCTCTGATGGCTTGAAGCATAAGCTGCTTGCTGACAAAGCAGTCTACTGCTTTCCCAAAACTTCATTCATTCCCTTATATAGTGATTTTCTCTTCAAATTTAAACATAATAAAGTAAGAATGTGCAAAATATTATGACTTTTAAATTTGGATAATATTGTTGTAAATAAACAAAGAACCTCCAGCACTAAAGAATCACTTAAGTTATTGTCATGAATCTCATATTTATTTTTGGTCTTTTAATGACCTGTTTGTTACTAAGGTGCAACAATGATACATTAAAGAACTTTAATGAGAAATATTGGTGTTTTCCGAATTGTTAAACATCAAGACTAATTTCTTTTCAGCAGGTTGGACTAAATAATGAAACTGTGACACAATTAACTGTTCTGACATGACTCACTCATGCTGAAAATATGTAGATTATGCTTACAGCTATGGACTGTGGCAGAAAAATAAATATCAGTTTAAATGACCTGTGCCGCTTCTACAAAGAGGAGCAGCCACAATTATACGAGAAGCTTGCTAATCGCAAACAATTAAACAAAAGAAGGTATGGTACATCTGCAAGTTATGATATTTATTCAAATTTTTGATGGGGTGTATCTATATATTTTTGACTGGACAAGCACATAAGAAATGAAAAATTTGCTTGGGGATAGACCCAAAAGCTTTTTTTTTTTTGTCAAGTTATTCTATCCCCACCTTCCAAGGCCTTGCCACCATAGACAATGATCCATATTGCTCTTATAAAAACTACCGCTGATGATGAATGTGTGTAAACCTCTGTCTCTAGCTGAATAGTGTATATTATTGCCCGTCTTTAAATCCATTTATTTTTTCTCCCATTGGCGTCCTGCATGTAGCCGCATTGTTCACAGCTCTACAGCTGCCCGATAGTTTCCTTTAAAAATGATCTCATCCATTTACATCCAGGCTTTTTAATAGAGGGTTGACTATTTTCTGGCATTCTCCCTGCACTCAGAAGCAAATAGGCAATTGGATGAGGCAAGGGAAGAAAATGCACATAATGTATGCTCCATCTGGACACACTGAGGGCATTAAATCTGACTTCCAAAATCAGTAAAACTGATCTGGTAGTGAGATTTTTTCCCCCTGAACACATACTGAAGAGGACTTGAGTGAAATTGTCCCCATTTCCCCCCAGTTGGACACGGAAATGCCCGCCATCTGTTTCCTATAACGAAGGCGATACGAGATGATTTGCCATGGCTGACCCAGAAAACAGCTGTAAGAAATATTTCTGGACACCAGCTGGCAAAATTTTGGTCAATCTCCTTTTTTCATTTCCACTCCCTGATCTGCAACATCGTCGCTCCTCCCTGCCCAGATCCCCTTCTCCTCCCCCAGCCTGTCCTTCGCAGCCAATCGGCGCTGTGGAGCCGCTGCATGTGGGTGTATCCGCGACCCCCACCTCCCCTGGAAACGCTCCAGCCTTATAAATCCATTGTCCAGCGCGAGCTCTTGTGGCACCAGTCGGCTCCTCGTGCTGTATTAGCAACCTCTCCTCGCTCTTTATCTGAGAAAACTTTCACTTCCACAATGAGGGAAATTGTGCACATCCAGGCCGGCCAGTGCGGTAACCAGATCGGCGCCAAGGTAAGAGAACACAGCATTTCCTCTACTAAAACCAACCCTCCTCTTATTTAATATATTCAGTTTTAGCTCATACAAAGACCTTTTTTTTTGTGAATTGTGAATATAACTATTTATTTTCAGTGCATATATTATCACTCATTAAGTTACACCAGCAGATCTTTCTTTGTGATTTTCCAGTTGAATCTTGTGCACTGCGGTAACTGGTGGGAGGGTCTGTGCATTGATATAACGGTATACCGGGGGTCTTGATGTCTCGACGGGGTCCCCCCCCACACACACACACACACAACACCGGGCGTGTCCGCCTTCCCAACACTTTAGCTTCAGCTTATCCTCAGACATTGTTGAAGAGGAGAAGAAAGAGGTTACACAAGTCTGTTCTCTAGATGTCACAGCCCCCCTCAGTCAGACCAGTCTGCCTTCCTTTGTCTCCCAAAGGCAGATATGACTGGTATTTCAGACAATGAGTGGGAGTCTGGAGGAGAGGCCTAGTACTTCTCCTCTTCCTCCCTATCTGGATTAATAGCTCTTATTGATCAGGTTTTTTTTTTTTTTTTTAGATTCCCCAGGCTGTGTAGAGGCAGACTCCAGTTCAAGAGGTCTAGAAAGGGATCTAGTGGAAGGGTGTGGCATGAATAATTGTCTGAGGCAAAAGGGAATTTCTAAGTATTACTGATATTGTCTAAAAGCCTCCATCATAATGAACATGTGCAGTAGTTGTTGATGATCTACGCACATATTTTGATGTATTTGACCTAATTATCTCTTCACAAGTGGTGGGATGTCAGCACAGTCTGAATGGGAACCAATAAATCAATTCATCATCCACTCAGTCTTTCTCTAACAGTTGTATTCTGCAACAAGAGCTTACTGGCCTGTTATTATGGCTGTCTTATCGTTTCTTTATGTTACAGCTGATCATTTCATATGTTTACTTCTAATCTTCAAGACTGCATTACAGCAATAGGCTGGATTTTAAAAGGATGCATCATTATAGTCATGATGCAGTACTGGCAGAGGTGCTTATGTCCTGGAGAGCCAGGCCCTCCTTTGTAATTGATGTCTTTCCTTCCATAACCAAATTAAGAGAAGGGTGGGGGAAGACTGGAGGAAACAGCTGATGCACAGTGGATGCAGAGGCAATTGCTTTAATCTGCATCTGCTTGCATTGTCTCTGTAGACTGCTTATGACTAATGCACACGGCTTAAAATCAGTATTCATCTTTTTCTTATACTTGTTGCTTAAATAAGGTTGGACAGGTAATCAAGTAAATGTTTATTCACCTGAATTCACTATTTTTGCTCTTTGTTTGACTAAGCTGATAAAACAACGACTGCTGCCCTTTCAGATAAGATCTCTATTTGTTTCCATTCCCTCGGGATCCATTGACTCAGATGTCCAGCTTCTGTGATTGACAGAAATGCTGAATGCATACATTGCAGGGATCTGGGTCAGGGTGTGGCATTTTTTTCCTGCTTATTGTCCTCATTCTTTCACTGTGATTCTTCATCTTTGCTGATAGCCATCTATTGTGTCACCGTCAGCCTTGCATCAGTTCCCTCATCTCTGTTTCTGTTTTGTTTGGTGCGGTCTTTTGTTCTTCTCGACCTTATTGGGCCTCGTTTTGCTCCTGAAGGCATTACTGATTGCCATGCATCGATTCAAATGTCATGATTTGCATTCCACCGCTGACTCCCAAAGTAACTGCTTGCCCACAATACAGCTGATCCATACAAAAGAAATCACAATTTTGATAAATACATTTTAAAATAATAAAACATAAATAAATTAAAAGTGAAAAAATGTTTGAAAATACGGTCAAAGCCAATAATCGCCTGCATAATCACACTTGATTTTTGTGTGGGTTTGTTTTTAAAGATCTTGAATGCGGTCTTTTTAAAAAGGGCGAACAAGACTTGAATACAGACGGTCACTGTCCTCCCGTGTTGAGCAACTGGATGCAAATGAAGTTTATTCGCAGTATGGCGTGCAGAGTGATCTATAGCTCCTTTGTGCTGCACCTCCATCATATTTTACATGTGAAAGAGCTGCGTTCTGCAGTGTCATCAGCTGGCGGCTGTAGAAATATTAACAGCTGCGTTGCAGGAAATGCTTTTGATCTGACACTCTTAAAAGGGAAGTTGGGGGGGATTTTGGCCTAACCATCAGCCTGCAAAAAAAAAATGCAATCCCACTGCTGTTTTAGCCATTTAAATGCCCCAGTTTCATAAACCACATGGTTATATGAAGTGGTTTTTTTTATTAAAAGTAACAGTCATGTGATCACTTCCATTTTGTGTCTGCAGTTCTGGGAAGTGATCAGCGATGAGCACGGCATTGATCCCACAGGCACTTATCATGGAGACAGTGACCTGCAGCTGGACAGGATCAGCGTCTACTACAATGAGGCCACAGGTCAGCTTCCCTCTTAAAAACTATTTAATTAAACATTTTATAGCTCATTCTCTCTGGTAATGTCAGAAGCTTATAACAACTTTTATTCTTTTTTTTTAAAAAATGAGCTGATTTGTTTCTTTTGCTCTTCCTCTTCCATTGTCTTCTTCTCTTTCTTGTGTAGGAGGTAAATATGTACCGAGAGCCATTCTCGTGGATCTGGAGCCTGGAACTATGGACTCTGTGAGGTCTGGGCCCTTTGGACAGATCTTCAGACCTGACAATTTTGTATTTGGTGAGTAGAAACATAATAAATCTTACTATTTTATGAATAAATACTAAAGCATCAAGAAAAAAAACACCTCAATTTCTATCTTCTCCATAGGCCAAAGCGGTGCTGGAAACAACTGGGCCAAAGGTCACTACACAGAGGGAGCTGAGTTGGTGGACTCTGTTCTGGATGTGGTCCGCAAAGAGTCAGAGAGCTGCGACTGCCTGCAGGGCTTCCAGCTTACCCACTCTCTTGGTGGGGGAACAGGATCCGGAATGGGAACCCTGCTGATCAGCAAGATCCGTGAGGAGTACCCCGATCGGATCATGAACACCTTCAGTGTGGTGCCTTCCCCCAAGGTAACTGGTCCTTGTGATGGCATATGATCTGTTTGGGATTTAAATTTAGTTTGATTAGCCGTAGGTTCCCTATTCTGAGATCATAAGACTGAATAAAAGTTGTTTATCTGCAGGTTTCAGACACAGTGGTTGAGCCATACAATGCTACCCTGTCAGTCCACCAGCTGGTAGAGAACACAGACGAAACTTACTGCATTGACAACGAGGCCCTGTACGACATCTGCTTCCGTACCCTGAAACTGACAACACCCACCTACGGTGACCTTAACCACCTGGTGTCCGCCACCATGAGCGGCGTCACCACCTGCCTGCGATTCCCCGGCCAGCTCAATGCCGATCTCCGCAAACTGGCCGTAAACATGGTGCCTTTCCCTCGTCTGCACTTCTTCATGCCTGGCTTTGCTCCCCTCACCAGCAGGGGCAGCCAGCAGTACCGTGCCCTAACAGTTCCAGAGCTCACCCAGCAGGTGTTCGACGCCAAGAACATGATGGCTGCTTGCGACCCACGCCATGGCCGCTACCTGACAGTGGCCGCCGTGTTCCGCGGTCGCATGTCCATGAAGGAAGTGGACGAGCAGATGCTAAATGTGCAAAACAAGAACAGCAGCTACTTCGTCGAGTGGATCCCCAACAACGTGAAGACCGCCGTCTGTGACATCCCACCCCGTGGTCTTAAAATGGCCGTCACCTTCATTGGCAACAGCACAGCCATCCAGGAGCTATTCAAGCGCATCTCTGAGCAGTTTACAGCCATGTTCCGGCGCAAGGCCTTCCTCCACTGGTACACAGGTGAAGGTATGGATGAAATGGAGTTCACCGAGGCGGAGAGCAACATGAACGACTTGGTGTCAGAGTACCAGCAGTACCAGGATGCCACTGCTGAGGAGGAGGGCGAGTTTGAGGAGGAGGCCGACGAGGATGCCTGAAGATGTGAAGTCAAGAAGTCATTGCCAAAATGAAACTATGAAAGGAACAAACTACAAGTAACCAATACCCCCACATAGACTCAATAGCATTACTAGGAAAACTTAACTGTGTTCAAACTTTAGGTTGCAGTAGAAATCCCCTGTCATTCAGTACCAATAAAGTTGACAAACTAAACTAAACTAAGTTCTTGTCTGATTCTTGTGGTCTTTTCCTGGTTACAGGTATTAAATGACATGGAGATTGCTAGACTAGAAAATGTACTAGACAAAAATCAACATCACCTGATGGTTATACATGAATATAGCCAATATATGAGGAAGATTAATTTCAGACCCACAGGATGATCCTCTCCATACCCCACTTCACAAATGCAGTGCAAGACAGTGCATCCAAAGAATATCCACAGTTCTTCACTTCATGCCCATTTTGATACAGACTTATTCAAATTGGATTAATCTATTTCCTCCCTCTAAATTCTGCACACAATTATCCCATTACGAGAATGTAGAAAATTTATTAAAAATAGAAAACCAAGAAAACAAATTTACATAACTATTCAGTCTTACTCATGACGCTCAAATTGAGCCGTTTCCACTGATCGATCATCTGAGATGTTTCTACATCTTAAATGGATTGAACTTGATTTGGAAAGACACGCCTGTCTTTACAAGGACCTATAGTTCACACTGCAGGTCAGAGGTCAAACAGAATTGTATGTGAATTCTGTCCTTCAGAACAAGACTGAAAAAATTATGCTGCTATCAAGAATGTGACCATTGGCCTCCATAATTTGAATATAGAAGAAGTCTGGCACCACAAGGACTCTTCCTAGAGCTCTCCGGCCGTCTAATCGGAGCAATCGGAGGATCTTAGTTGGCGAGGTGACCAAGAACCCGACGGTTATTCTGTCAGAGCTCCAGCTTTCCAGGGGGACAGGAAAACATTCCTGACAAACAGGTTTAATGAGACAAAGATTGAACTCTGTGCTGTGAATGCCAGGCATCATGTTTGGAGGAAACCATGCGTGGCTCATACCATTCCCAAAGTGAAATATGGTGGTGGAAGCATCGAGCTATGGGGATGTTTTGCAGCAGCAGGGACTGTTCGACTAGTCAGGATACTGGGAAAGATGTATGCAGTGATGTAACCTGCTCCAGAGTACCTCGACTTCTGACTGGGGGAAACGGTTTATTTTTCAGCATGGCAATGACCCAAAGGATATGGTCAAGATCTCAAAGGCTTCAGAATCACTCTGTGAATGTCCTCGAGTGGCCAAGTCAGAGTCTAGACTTGAATCTGATTGAACATTTCTGGAAAGATCATAAAATGGCTGTGCACAAATGTCTCAACAAAGTATTAGGTAAAAGCTATAACTTTTTTTCCACATTGTCATAATGAAGTATTTGTGCTTAGAATTTTAAGGAAAGGAAATAGTTTAACACAATTTGTAAGAAAGCTGCAACATAGCAAAAGGTGGAAAAGGTGAAGTGCAGTGAATACTTTCGAGATTCCCTGAAAATTCATAGGGAGCAGGGGTGTACAATATTAGAAACATGTAATATGTGACAGCATTGGCGACTGTCTTAACATTACTTGTGATGAACAAAAAATAATTAGAGTATATGTTTCTGTTTGTGTCCATAGCACACATAGACACCCAGATAATCACCCAGACATATTTTCATCTCAGCAGTAAGGTGTTGCTGAAAAAAAAATTGCTTCTGGCCAATACCTACTGTTTCAGTAATAGACCAGTAGTTTGTGATCAATCACAATGTATGAGCTTTACTTTCTCACGCGAATTACTGAGCTAAAACAACTTGAGATCTATATTATCTTTTTCCTCCCATCATTTCCATTGCTCTCTCTCTCTGTGCATGGCGCGAAAATAAATGGACGAATTAATCCATTAAGGAACTATTGGTCCAATCAGAAACGCTTTCGGAAAAAAACTATCCAATGAAAGAGAGAGTACGTCATAAGTGACACTTATATTGGCCAATAGCTCTTTGCTCAAAGACATATTGTGGGCGTGGTTGGGTTAGTATTTACATTTTGTTTATGTCCACAAAGTAAAGCAAGACTCCGGGAAGCCTGTGCTAGAGCATGATCCCGTCATTGGTTGTTGGAATATTAAAACGCAACGCGTCCAGGGTAATGATCAGCAGATGAGCCCATCTGAGCTGTAAAGTCACTCGTTAACAGACGGATACTTCCTTTCTAATTTCAAGGTAACAGCCATGTGGTTCCAAAACCGGACCATTTTTAGCCGGAAAGTAGTAAACATTGTTGGAAAAGAATAAGGATAGTTACTATAATATAAGGATGATTCTCGCTAACCTAACTGGGATATTGTAATTCGAACTCACTAACGGCTAACAGGTTTACCGTTGACCGGAAGTGTAATTGCTGTGATTTTGACACTAAAAAAGCAATTATATACGCTTAATAAAAGTTATTTCTGTGTTGCTTGGGCTTATCTAGAGCAGACCTATAAATTAAATTTGATTAAGAAGACAATATTTCAATAAAAAGCTAGCTAAATGCTCATAGTGAAGCCTCTCTCTATCTGTTAGCTGCAGATTACTTATGGTTTAGCCACTAAGGCTAACGTTAGCTGCATGCTGTAGCCCTGCAGAAGGCAAGCATGTTGCTAAGCTAACATTAGTAGGTTTTAGAAGGGGAAATTGTCTTTGTTTAGGGTTTATTGCCATCCTGCTTTGGTCTTTAACAGGAATGGATGCAACTCAGGCGATCAATGACTCGATATTCGAGTCAGAGGAGGAGGAAAGTGAAGAGGAGATCCAAAATGAAAGGAGGAAACCACTGGCCAAACTGTGCATCTTAAATAATCCACACATCCCTGAGAAAGGTAAGTGTCCTACTCTGGTATTTTTTACCTCTACTGTATGGTATGCTAGGGGAAAATGTGCATAAAAAGCAATGAAATACCTTATTCTTTAACAGTAGCAGGGCATATTACACAGAAAAAAATTGTAATACTAATATCTTTAACAAAATCAACAGCATGTTTGTACCCCCCAACGACCCATTTATGATGCATGTAGAAAGAAATCTTTACATTTTAGATTGATCATAATTTCACAGATCTTCTAAATAGTAATCCATGATTTTCTGTTCTGTTGGTGGATAAATATGACATGACTTGGAGTAATTCATCTGAGTCACTTTACAAAATTGGAAAGAGGAGAGAACATGCCATTTAAGTAAGGCAGGTGTTTGTCAATCTTGGTATGCTATAAGAAAGTGACAACTTGCATATGTTTGCTGAAGCCTACAGTCAGAGCAATAATAAAAAGGTTAACACAGCAAATCTGGAAGAGGCTTCATATGTGTCTTGCCACGACAAGTAGTGAGGAAGATGGTAAAGGAGGTTTAAAAAAAACTCAGAAAAGTCGCATTTTGTAGTCACCAAGTCTCTATAACTTCCATTGAACTCTATATAACTGACAACCAGTTCTTTAAACAGGACCATATTGTTTGTTCACAATTTGATCATTTTACAAACTGGTGTAAAATCGGAGATAAAAGTTGGAAAAGCATCATATATCTGCTTAATACTATGGAGGATATTTGATGCTTTGGGTCTTTTTCTCTTCCAAAAGATTCTGAATCCATGTCATCTTCATCTCTTTGAAATTTCAGCAAACTTTACGTTAAAATATAGTTCTGAAAATAAGATGAGGACAAATCTTCCCAAATTAAATGGTTTTAATATATTCTTAAATTATTCAGTGTAGGAGTAATAAACAGCCCATTAATTACAATTTTTTATTCACATCTCTACTAGAGTCACAAATTTGTCTGTATGCGTAGTCTGTCATAACTGCGTAACTTTTCCAATAATATATTTTCTCTCTGTCACTTAGAGTTGCCCCTCTTCCTGGGAGATAATTTCCTGGGTCGTGACCCAAATCTTTGCACACTACAGTTGTTGGCACCATCTGTGTCCAAGCAGCATGCTGCCATCAGCATCTCTGTTCACCGGAGAAGAGGTCGTGTGCATGAAGTGGACATGGAGGCCCTGGTTTGGGACCTAAAGAGCATGAATGGGACCCGTAAGGGACGCCTAAAGCTGACCCCTAACGTGCGCTATGCCCTTACTGAGGGCGACAGCTTGGTTTTGGGGGACATCCCATGTCGGTATGTGAGCTCCAGGGTGGACTCCCCTTCTTCCCTTGGTGACATTGAGACTCCAAGACAATCGGAAGCAAGCGCCAGATTGTCAGATTGGGATGACGTTGACACAGGAAGCAAGAAATGTGTCAGTAGTGGCACAAAGGCTAAGAGGACTGCCGTCACAGGCGGTTGCCTCTCATTTGAGAAAACTCCAGTGCAGCCACAGGGGAGCTTGGTGCCAGAATCTGATTCTGACTCAGAGAGTGAAAGAGAAGGGAGAGGAAACAGAAAACAGAAGGCTGTTGGTATGTGAAATTTATGGCGATTCATAAGCACAACCACTGTTTATATTTTTATTCACCAGTTGGCTTTGATTTCAGTGTCTGATTCAGACTCCCACAAATCCAGTCTGAACAATTCTGCATTTGTAAGCCCTCCGAGCAAAGTGGTTCCTGAAAGGTATGTTTTCATATCTTAATTTTTACAGTGCATTTCTAACAGCTGTGTAAATATTATACTGAGTATTTACACATTTTATTACACATTACACTACAACCTCAAATATACGTGCATCTTACCTGGACTTTGCTTAAGAAAGGAACACAAAGTAGTGTTTGTTTTTATTTAAACCAGTGGTTTATATATATTTTTTCCAATAAATTCCCCACATTTGGAGATTTTCCTGCACAAAACCAATCGACCGTAACATTGTTTTTAGTGAAACAAATAAAGTGTTCTGTAAATGAGTGCAGATTGAAATAATAAAAAAGGGTTTTGAAGGCTTGCCTCATTAAAAAGTAATAGTTTCCATGTTTTGGGGGAATCAGTTGATTTTAACTTTCTTGTCTGTTCTCAACACTCTTTGAAAACGTGCTATAATTGGCAAAGTTTAATGAATCACTTAAATGTACATTTTGCTGCACAAAGGTCTGATTATGTGTATAAATTTGTCAGGAATTAAAGTCTAATTAATTGCCATTAATTAGACTTTATCATTCTAATTAATGCTAAAGTCTCCTCTAGGATTTGCTCTGTGATTTGCTCCATCCATTTTCCCAACAACTCTACCCAGCTTTTCCAAAACAAAATCCCCACAGCATGATGCTGCCATGAGATCCCAATAAAATAAATAAAAGTTTTTGTTTGGCATATGGACACTTTTTTGAAAGGCTCTGTAATGCTAACAGAAAAGAAATCAGAAAGTTTGAGTTACTGACAGAAAATCTGCCAGCAGCTGCTTTCAGATCTTAAATGCTGTTTTGTTTTTATACTGTTTTGCAGTGAAGACGAAAGCTCCATCACACCGTCCTCCTCCAGCAGAAATGGGTCAAGCAGACGCATCAGTTTCAGCTTGGAGAAGACGGATGTTGACCTGGAGAAAAACAAGTCACCCGTGTTTGTGGAAAATGGTATGGAGGAAGGAGAAGGAGCAGCCGAAGGAGGGACGTTTTCAGAAGAAAGCAGAGATAATGTGAAAAGGGAAGGCGGTAAAAGTCCCACAGGAAGCGGTGAATCACTCAGGTCGCCGCTACAGGTCTCCAGAGACGCCGTCCCTGAATTTAACCTGGACAGTGACACGGATGTGGAGGGAGGAGAGGAGGAGGAGGCGCCTGCTGGGAAAAGTGATCAACGCCCAAACACAGTCCTGTCACACATGGACAGTGACACGGACGTTGATGAAGATGTCTCAGATAAAACTCCAAGAACGTCATCTTCAAATGATGAAGCAACAAAATGTTCTCCTGCTGCTTCTGGCATTCAGCTTGAGGGCATCACAGTGGAGAGTGACACTGACATGGATGATGATGATGATGATGATGATGCTAACGTCACATCCAAAGCTACGTTACCTAAGGGTGAGCACAGTGCTGACTCCGTCCCTTCAGTACAGTCTGAAGATTTCCACTTGGACAGCGACACAGACGTGGATGAGGAAGAGGAGGCTGGGAAACGGGGGAATCCCAAAATGGGCGAAACGCTCAGTGAAAACTCTGATAAACCTCTTTCTCCTCACAGTCTCCATCCAGACAGTGACGCCTGTGATAAGGAGGTGGCTGCAGCTGGTTTGGATATTTTGTCCGAAAGTGATACAGACCTGGAGGAAGACTCACTCCCCGCTGTCCCTGCTGCTGCAGCAGACCTGCCTGTGTCGTCTGCTGCAGCAGCAGGAGCTCCAGAATCTGATGCAGACACAGATGTTGACGAACCTGTTGCTCCCCGAGCTGCAGACGAGGGCAAACCAGCTGACCTTAGGATGGAAAGTGATACAGACGTGGAGGATGAGGAGGCAAATCCTGGGGAGGAAGAAGGGGGCCGACAGACAGAAAATGCTCTTCGGCAGAACTGTTCTACTCCTGTTCAAGTTTCAGGTAATCTCTCATAAATAAACAGATGCAATATCATAAAGTTTAAAACTCCAAGTGAAAACAGTAGAAGTAAAACTACAGCAACACACTGAAAGAAGTTCTTATATCTCAGAGATTAATCTTGAAATCAGAAGAGATGTGATTTTTGTATTTCTTTTTTACCAGGCAAATTATTTCAAGTCAATTTCAGTCTCCTAGTAAGACAGATTTACCCTAAGGATATGAACCCTGTTGTGAAAAGTTTGAATGAAAAATAAAATAGTCTTTTTTGTCCTTTTTTTTGCAGAAGGAGAAGTTGAGCAGATGGAAACTCAGGCCTTCACAATCCCCACTTCTCATCCACCTAGAAGTGGGTTTTACACATTTATTTTATAGATCCTGTTTTAGAAATATTTAGGAACTATACATAAACAATGGACACTGTTACTTGTCGGTCTGTCACAATAATAACTTTTGCTAGACAATAAATTGTCCTAGAAATGATTGAGATAAAGGATGATTGCCATTCTGATACAATTTTCAACTAAAAATAATGATAAAAGAAAAATGCCAGAACATTGTCCAAGATCAATAAGCTTTAATTTCCAAAGAACTCCCTCTGCTGGCTAGCCAATGTACAACACAAAGAAGTTAATAACATCCACTTATAAACCAATCTAATCTACTAAACCAATAATTGACAATCAGTAGATTACTTGTTTGCATCCCTACACACCACATTTTTTAGATTCTTTTTTTTTATTTATTTATTTATTTTTTTTTATAAATGTGTTACAAGCTTAGTTTTAAATAGATTTATTTTCTTTGCTCCTGCAGATGCTGTACCTTCCTCCTTAAGACCAGCATTAATGTCGTCTTGCTCAGACAGTCAGGAAGATGAAGATTATGCTGTGGCTGAGACCCAGTCTTTCATTCTTCAGACAAGAAGTTGCCACAAAGGCTTGAATCCAAACCGAACCTCCGTTCTCGAGTCCTCCGCTGTCAAACCAGAGGACCGGTCCAACAGAGATGATTCTTTCCAGCTGGGACTGTCTGACAGCAGCCACCTGCAGGGCGAGGCCAGGGAGAACGCCCGAGCTGACGCCGCAGTCGATGGTGGCGTAAACATGGAGGATACTCAGGACTATGAGGAAAGTGCAGAGAATGACTCGAACCTGGAGGCCACGCAGCCCTACGAGGTGGAGCATCCCAGATCTTTGTCTAGAAAAGAAACCTGTGTTGACTTGACTATGGAAGCAACTCAGGCTTATATCCCAGAACCGTATGGTGAAGGTTCAGATGAAGATGAGGGACTGAACTCTGCCAGGACTGAGAGTGTGGCTCCATCTGCACTTGCTATGGCTGAAACCCAGCCAATGTTCTCTTCTGCGGAGGATAATGAGCCAGATTGTTCCTCAGAACCGGTTAAGAATGAAACGGAGAGGCACGTCGCTGATTCTGAATCAGTAGTGGAAACACAGCCCATGTTTACAAGCGACAACGAGGAGAGCGGCGATGAAGAGTTGTCAGAGTCCCTGAAGTCTTCAGAGGCGCAGAAACATCCACGGACTTCTTCACCTTTATGCCTTGCTGAAACCCAACCCGTGTGTCTGAGCGACAATGAGGAGAGTGGCGACGACGAAGAGTTGTCAGCGGAGTCCCTGCGACCTTCAAAAGTGGAAACACACCCAAACACTGATGCGGCTTTGCCGCTTGCTGAAACCCAGCCCCCGCATGTCGGCGCTGACGAAACTGAGCCGAAGGATTCATGTGGAGATCATGAAAATAACTCCGAGATCCTTCTTCCACGGAAAAGAAAAGCAAAGCAGCTTCATATTGACGAAGAGGAGTCGCAGCAGCGCACAGACTCTGGTGAAACACAGCCTTTGACTCCAGGTGAGGATGATGACGATTTGATGCCAAGCCTGCGGAAAAGGAAAGCAAAGCCGCTGCAGCTGGAAGACGAGACACAATCACTCGTTGGTTCTCAAGTCTCTGCAGATGGATCTCAGCGTTCGGTTACATGCGAGGAAGAACAAAGCAGCCAAGACTTTATCTCCACCCGAAAAAGGAAAGCGAAGCCGCTGCACATTGAAGATGAGCAGACCCAGCCTCTGATAAGTTGTGAAGATGAAGACATCCTACCAGAAAGGGAGACGAAAGCTCTTCCTCTCACCGCTGCTGGAGTTCCTCCTGCTGAAGTTCAGGCAGAAGTTCAGGCAGAAGGGAGGGATGGAAAAAGGGATGGCGATGAATCCGTCACATATCCACGGAAAAGAAAGGAAAAGCGGCTTCATCTTAAGGAAGAGGAGACGCAGCCGGTCTCAGCTTCTGAATCTCAGAGAAGAATCGACAGGACGAAAAAGGAAAGCAAAGCCGCTGCAGCTGGTACCAAAGAAACAGGAGAACAAACCAAGAACAAGGATGAGAGCGACCAGCAGGAAGTGAAGGTAGTTAATCGACAGACAAGAGGGAGAAGAACTACAAGAAAACAAGAACAAGACGAGGACAAAAAAAAGAGCCAGACAAAGGAGCAAAGAGACGGGAAACCTAGAGAAGACAAGGAAGAAACAGAAAGACACAAGGAGAAGGAAGAGCTGAATAATGAAGGGACATCCAAGTCTCATCTTGAGGACGAGATGCAGCCGGTTACGATTTCTGAAGTCTCTCCAGCGAATACTCTGAAAAAAAACGATGTGTTTGATGCATCCAGCATTTCGAGTTCAATGGAAACTCGATTAGGAGAAGAAGAAGAAAAGGCACAATGTTCTTCACGTCAAAATAGACAAACAAAGACTGAAAATAAACCATTACCAAGCACCAAAGGACGGAGAGGGAAAGCCAAATCGGAGGATGACAACAATCAGGAAGAGGTGAAGGCGGCTAATCAACCGTCCAGAGGGAGAAGAAGTACCAGAAAACAGAATGATGATGAAAGACAAAGGAGCGATGAAAATAAGAGCCATATAAAGGAGGAAGGAGACAAAGAAGCGAGAGAACATGTGGAAACAGAGAGGCGCAATGAGAGGGAAGGAAAATCAAAAGGAAAACACAGATTAAAGGAGACGAAATCAGGAGGTGAAGTAGAAGAAGAAAAGGGAACAAGTGTGGAAACAACAAAGATGGACCAAGAACACCTTGCAAGACTGGAGAAAGAAAAACAGCCCAAAGAATCACAAGAAGACAAGAACGAAGAGGAGAGCCCCAAAGGTTCTGCAAGAGTGCGAAGAGCTGCAAGAAGAACAACCACAGCGGCGTGTGAAGCCTCGAGCGAGGATGTCCTGGCAAGGAGAACCCGATCCCGCTCCAACTCCCTCAGCTCAGAGCAGTCGGTCTCCTCCATCAACAGCAACACCCCGGAGAACAAAGGGAGAGGAAGAGGAGCGAAGAGGAGCAGCGAAGCCTCCCAGACGGATACTGTGAGAAGCAGCCGCCGAAGGACGACGACGGCGACCGCAGCGGAGCCGGACGCTGAAGCTCAGGCGGTCAGTGCGAGCTCTAAGGTCTCCAGAGGAAGACCACAAGGAAGAGGGAGGAAGACCTTGTCTCAGCCCGATGTTGTGATTAAAGAAAATGAACAGAAAGCCACTGAAGTTCTGCAGCTAGATGAGAAAAGGAAAGCAGAGCCTAGGCTTGCTGGTACCAGTAGGGGGCAGCGGCGAGTCACTGCCAGTTGTTCTGAAGCTTTAGTTTTAAATGATGAGGGCCTTCAGTCAAATCAGGAAAAGACGTCTGCTGATCTAACATCCCCTCTGCCCAAGAGGAACATGAGGGACAGGGGCGCAAAAACTGTAAAGACCGAGCCTGTGGAGGAAACTGAGGCTCCCACAGCGACTGACGGTGACGAGACCACAAACAAGAGAAAAGCAAAAACTAGTGAGGAAAAAACTGAAGTGGATAGAGTCCAAAAATCAACAGAACCAGGAGGGAAAGAGGAGCAACAGGAAGAGATTCCTGCTGGGATACAGGGCAGGAGAACAAGCAGAGCCTCAAGCTCTCAGGTGAAGAAGAACGAAGAGTTGCCCCCTAAACAGGAATTAAAAGATGGAAAGAAGGCGGCGGCGGGAGCTGCTGGGAAGAAAGCCAGGGGTCGAACAACCGTGGTCCAGAAAAATAAAAACCAGGAGCTGCAGGAAACTCAGACGTCTGGTTCTTCCATGGAGCCGCCTGGAAACGAGATTGAACCAGAGGTGATTTTGTTGTTTCACTTTAAAAATAAGATTTATAGTCTAATGCGCACATCCATCCAAAATGGCTAAAGCACAGTAGGAACTAAGCTTTTAGCTTTTAGATTTGCTGGTTCATTTTGCTCCATGAACCAGCAAATGGAACAAAATGTCCCCAGTTATGTGATGCACTTCCTTCTGTGTGAGGGGTTTCCAACTGGTTCCAACTGGTTCCAACTGGCCGCATCACAATTATGAAGGTCCTCACAGGGCCGATTGTGGGAGAATATATGCATAACTGTTAACAAACTAAAAATTTCTCTGCATTTGATTAGCACTTCTTAAAATGTAACAATTTCAACATCACACTGATGTAATTTGACCCTGTAAATGAAAACTGATAAAATACTATTTAAGCATACAACTATGTTAAAGTGTGTCACCCTCTAGAATCTAGAGGGCCGCATAAGTAGCTATGGTGGGCCGAATTTGGCCCGCGGACCTCAGGTTTTACACCTGTAATCTATATGATGGCACATATTTTTCTTCTGCTCAACTTTGTCATGCATCTAATGGATTCAGTGAGTTGATGGTCGCCCACACTTTCTTCTTGCATTTTGTCACTGTTGTTCTGAACTGAACTGAATCCAGATTATCAATTCCCGACTTGCAGTCCAATGTGATCGAGGTCAGGGCCGACACAACGAGGAAGAAAGACAAAACGGTCAATAATTAAGACCAATATTATAAGAAGTATTCATATAAGTGTTGTACAGATTACTACAGCTCAGCTCCTGTCTTGTCCTACTTTCTTCTTTCTTCCTCTCCTCTGTAACTCGCTCAGATCTCGGCCGTGACTCCTCCCCAGAAGCGGCGGGTTTCCTCAAATTCCTCCCCCATGGCGAAGACGCCGCGCTCCTCCTCTGCGTCTCCAGCTACGGTTAGCCGAGTTCGAGCCGGGAGCCAAACCTACAAGGTCTGTGTTTCTGTCATTTACCCAACAAATAAAACAGGCAGGATATTAGAGCTTTTATGAAACTTTCCTTTAAGGCCCTAAAATGAAAGATTTATATGGGAGAAGATTAGGGCCACTGAAAAAAAAAATCTGACTTGAATCTCAGTTTCAGAAATGTAAATAAATAGAAAAAAAAAAGTCAGAATTTCGAGCAAAACGTGGATAGTAAAGGTGTGGATAGGTGGCAGCAAATGATTTGTAATTTTTGTATTTAACTATTCAACACCAATAAAAACTGTGTGAGACATTTTCACCTCTTATAAATACATTTTTTAAAAACTGTACTTCCGTTTTATTCATATTTGAGTTGATGACATCACATGAAGCGGCAGCAATCAGTAACAGACAGGAAGCAGAAAAACGTCCATGTCTGATCTGATCGGTGATATTTTTGAATTTTCTTGACAGTTTGTACCTTCTCTGTTTTCTTTAACTACTTCATCCTGTATTTTGCATTTTTTCTCATTTGTTGTGTTTTTCATCTAGATACTACTCTCTTATCTTGGAAGGGAACTTGTATCATAACCTTTACTTAAAGTGGGAGAGTTAACATTTATTTTTGGTTTATTAAGGTCTCATTTCTCACTACTCACCAGACAAATGAAGAATTAAAAAAAAAAAAAATCTGTAATAACAATGAAATTAGGCTCATATGTTTCCATATTTGCTCAATCAGGTGCCAGATAGATTTAGATCTCAGTTTGTGAGTAAAACTGCCTGTTATCCGTGACGTGAAGCTGTGCTGTTGTTTTCTCAGGTTCTGTTCACAGGAGTGGTGGATGAAGATGGAGAGCAGGTGCTGGCTCGTCTAGGAGGCGCCATGGCCAGAGGCGTCTCCGACATGAACTGTCTCGTGACAGACAAAGTGCGAAGGACGGTCAAATTCCTGTGCGCCGTGGCCAAAGGTGTCCCAGTCGTCACCACTCGGTGGCTGGAACAGGTCATTAGCAGGAGCTGCTAAATGCAACACAGACTCGTTCTCTCGGGTCGGCTCAGTCCCACTCAGACTCTCCTCTCTTGGTTTCAGAGCGGTAAGGCTGGGAGCTTCCTTTCTCCGCTTGCTTTTGTTGTGAACGATCCGGAGCAGGAGAAGAAGTTCAGCTTCTCCCTGCAGGAGTCTCTGAGGACTGCCAGCAGTCAGCCTCTCCTCCAGGTGCTACCTCATCCTCTTTACTTCTTCTCTTATTATTCTCTGAGTGGCTGATGGCGTGTAGCGAGTATTTCCTTTAGCTGACGGCGCAGCGGTGCTGGTGAGAAAGACTGACTCACTGTAGACACGGAGAAATGTTTGAGTCATTCCCGGTTCTCATCCGATGTCGATGTGTGCATGTGCGCGTGTGTGCGCGCGCATGCCACCTTGCAAAGTGTTTAGAGTGCAGTGCATAAGTATTCCTACCCATTTTAACTTCTCCATCTCTTGGCAAATTACAACCACAAACTTTGATGTATTTTGTTGGGATTGTTTGCATGTCAGTCCACTTCACAAGTGTTAATGGAAGCTGCATGATTCGGTGTTTTCAAAAATATTTGAAAGCTGGTTGAGACCAAAGTGACCTGCAGAGAAATTTGTTTTTACAAAGTGTCGACTCAGGTGGCCGAATGCACCTGAGACGCATTTTTCAGACTTTTATTTGTAAATAAACGTCTAAAAACCAAATCCCCCCGCCCCCTTCCATTTTGCAATTATGCATTTTTTCTTGCTGATGTCAGATGACATCCTTGGTTTTTGATTGTAACGTGAGAAAATGTGAAACCATTGGAGGGTTGTGGATATTTTTGCAAGCCGCTGTTTCAGGTGGAGTTTCGGGAACCAGTGGGAATTAATTTGACATTTGCTGTTTGTGTTCTTATTATGTTTCCGGGGTTGTAGAGTTTCATCACCGTGGTAAGATGAGAGCTGGAAACAACAAAGAAATGCTGATGCCAAGCTAATATTAGGGTGTACACCTCACCAAACTCTGTTGCCAAGAGCTTTTTTATCGATTTTCTCATTCTGTTACTGTTAGTCCATAAGAATAGACGAATCCTTCTGTATTTGCTTACGAAAATGTGCAACGTATCACTTTGCTTCTTTGTTTCAGGGATATGAGATCCACGTCACGAAGTCGGTAAAGCCAGAACCGGTTCACATGAAAGACATCATCACCTGCAGCGGCGCTACCTTCCTGACAAAGATGCCTGCGGCTCACAAGGTGCCAGTCGAGTCCAGAGCTGTAGATGTTGTCTTGTGTCGTTATTCTGACTCACCTCTCCTCTGTGCCCCGACTCTCCATCTCTCAGCCTCGGACCGTGGTGATCTCCTGCGAGGAGGACCTGCGGCTGTGTGGCCCCGCCGTGTCTGCGTCTCTTCCTGTCGTCACTGCCGAGTTTATTCTCACAGGAATCCTGCAGCAGAGAGTCGATTTTCAGACTCACGCACTTTCTCCCTCTGCCACCAACCCGCGGCCTGCTGAGGGCAGAGGAAGAGGCCGAAAGAAGACTTAGCACACGATATCTCACTGTGAGCACGTTTGGGTTTGTGCGTCTCTGAGATTAAATGACAGACTTTCTATCTGCGTAAAAAGTTAGGAATGTATTCACCATCAAATGCAAACAAATTTTCTAGGTACGTTGTTTTTGCTTCAGGTGATAGTGTTCATTTTCTGTTTGCTTGCAACATTTAGAACATGTTCCTGGAGGCTGGACTCGTGAAGCAGATTAGTTTCCGCCATGAAGTTTGATATGTTTAAATCATGCGCGTGTGTGTGTGTGTGTTGAAGTCTCTTTATTGAAATCCATCTGCTCCAGATGTCTGTAGGTACAACAAGATTGTTTCCTGTGCTGATAAAATGTGCATAGTGCCTTTTATATGTCAGATGACCATGTGCTCACCACTGTGTCTATTGCTCCTGTCTCCATTAAGCAGCTCCACTCCATTAAGGCGTCATTCAATCTCCTCTCCTTCAGGGAGAGATGCACGCCATGATTTCCTCCTAGCTATGATGCTGCTGCAGCAGCAGCAACATTTCATCCTGTTGGCCCATCACACACCTTCACTACATGTCAAACTCTTACTGGGTTTTTGCTGTACATGGTCTTTTAAAGGTGAAAACAAAAACTTGTCATTTATGCCTCACATGTGACTTGACAGAGATTGTGTCAAATCATGAAAACATTAAAGGTTTTGTATATGTTGGAATTGTTTGTATTTAATCTTCTCACTCTATGTTTGCATAAATATCTCAAATTTATCATTTTGCCTGCAGTACGTCTCTTGTTTTGTTAGTTTGTTAGGAATATTTCAAAAACAAAGTGCAAAAACCTTCTACCAGTTGTACCTGAATCTTTCTAAGTCATAATTTTAACAGCTAAATCACAATTATGACTTGGCAAGTTTATTACTTTGACTTTTTAACATTTTTATATCTCAATAAAGATATATCTAGCCTGCAGTTATGAGGAGACCCATCATATTTATGATATAATATCTCGATAATAGTCTTATGAAATACGATCAAATATTTATGATTCAACCATCTTGTCCATGGCACAGATAATAGTTGACCTTATCATTTAAGACAATATTATTAAATTTAAATAATACCCTAACTTGGTGATGTCCAAACATTTTGCCAGAGATTCCAAACTCTAAGTTTAAAGAACTTCTGGATGTCAGAATATGTATTTTACTTTTTAATTATTTTTTTTTTCCTGCTCAACAATAATCTGAGCATGCAATATTTTATTGAAACTAATATTTTTTTTCTTTTTTTTTTTTTTTTTTAAAGGATTTGTAAATGACTGGAGCTCCAAAACATAAAAACTGTGTCAAACAGAGAATATAAATATTTTTTATTGTCCCACCATGGGAAGCGTCTGGTGTGCCAGCAGTAAGTCACACGTAGATGGGAAAAACAAAAAAAGAAAACACTAAGGACAAAATATAGAGAAATTAATACAGTTATTAAAAATAGCATACTGAAATTAAAGGAAATGGGCAACTGAGTGTGTATTTCTGCATAGAAAACAGCAACAAACTATTTTCAAGAAATCTAAAAAAAACTGCAAACCGCAGCAAGAATTTATTTGAATGAGATAACCTGCAAATAATAGTGTGGGTCTGAAAACTTATAAAGTTTATAAATGCTTTGTTTTGTACCTAACTTCATAAATATTTTTGATCTATTAGTGAAAACATCTTGATAGTGTCTTTCAGCATTCCGGCAGTGGGGAACGCACAAACTCAAGGGCCGCAAATTGCCCGCGCACCGCACTTTTGACACCCCTGACCTGACCTGACATTGATAAAATGGGACCAATAAAACATTATCCTATTTTTACGAAATAAAAGCTATAGCAGAAGGGCTTATTCTACAAAAACAATGGCGGAAATATATTTCAAATCTCATTCTGACGTAAATAAATGTCGCCAAACTGTCACATATCTTAATATCCCGCTGGTCGTGATGTAGTTCTGGACGCCGGGGCCCCGGTGTTTCCCGAACTCGAGTCGAGTGGTTCCGAGAGCGGAGCCCGACATATTCTGATCATCTTCCAAATGTTGGTGCCCGAGTCGTGAAGTGCAGCTCCTCAGAGGAGGCAGGAAGGGAGGGAGAGCAGGCAAGCATTCCTGCAGAGAATCACCTCTGAAAGGCGTCCTTACATCAGCATCACCCGGACCGCATCCCTGACCGACCGGCGGAAGAACGAGGTAGGCGGGTTATGGCTTTTTTATCCTCCCTGCATGAGCCGAGGAGTGTGTGTGGGTCCTGCAAATGTGTCTGGAGCGGGACGGGTTAAATTTTGCAGGGTTTTTTCTGTTGGATGAGCTGTCCCGACTCGGATGTGACCGATCCACACTTTGAGCTGCCGTGCAGGTTTATCAGCGGAGGGGAAAGGTGTGAAATGATCTTCAGCTCTTTTTGAACCATCCAGGTATGGAACCGGCTGCAGGGGAGACCTAATTATAGTTTAAGAGCTAAAAATATATCTGCAAATATGCATATGGATGCAGAAATGACTTTATATATATATATATTTTTTTTTAAAATCTATCATTATGCCAAATATGTATTTAAATATATTTTAAAAATTCAAATATATACTCATTTAGATTGTATTTGATATATTCGTATTACTAATTTTCTCTCTGGTGTCGTATAATGTCATTTTTCTGAGATAAATCTTGTAGGTTATGGCCTGGAGCTTCCTCATTATGCTTAATGAGACTTGAATTTCTCAAAACAATTTCTTATAACGTGAATTTGTTGTATGCAGTCTTACTTCAGGCTTACACATATAAAGATATTCTGTTTTTCTATTTATTCTTCCTGCATGTATCTCCGACCCATCCCCTCTCCCCCGTCCCTCATGTCCTCTGATTTTAATGGAGCTGACAGGTGCAAGCAATATGGTGGAAACATGTCTGATCCTTTAGTTCACTGCAGCTTAAGGAAATAGGTTATCAGCAGCTACAGGCTTCTGAGAGATAAATGTTGGAAATTAGAAATTTGTCCTGACAGTATGGTTATTTCATGTTTTTCTGCCCTGTGTGAGAGGAGTTGTTTCCGAAAATCTTGAGTTTGCTGCAAACATTAATCATTTTCTCCTTATATAACGAAGCCTTTATTCCTTTTTTTTTGGGTTCCTCATAACTTATAAATGAGCACAGTTTGTGCCTGGATGCATCCGAGCTGACTTAGAGTAGCCCTGCACATCATAGTTGCACTTGACCTCATGTCCTCCAACTCTTTTACAAAAGCAGCAAAGTGAAAACGAAGAAGATGATGATGATGATGAAGGCACAGGGTTTGCTTTGTAGGCTCCCACACATCTGCAGTCACTGAAGGCCGGGGGGGACAAAGACATGTCTGTCCCCGTTCAGCGAGCAGCGAGAAGAAAACACAGGAACAGGCCTTGATTTCTGAGTGGGATTTACTGGCTTGGATTGTAGAAGATGGTGATGGTGATGATGATGATGATGATGATGATGAGGAGGAGTGGATTAAAGAGACTTGATAAAGAGAGAGAGATGGAGAATCAGGGAGGAACTTAAGAAAAGTGGGATATTTATGAAGAGAAGACGGCCATATTGAGAGGAGGAGATTTATGAAAGAGGATGGAAAACTAACACCCAGATATGCAAAAGAAAATAGAGGCTGTTGGAGGAAACGATAAAAATTTAATTATTTAAACAGAGTATAAATGATAGCAAATTCAAAATTAAAATTCAATTCAAAAATACTTTATTTATCCCAAATAAACTGAATAATAGGTTTCCAAGTGGTGTGTCTGCAGATATCTTATATCTATACAGATAGATATTGTATATTACATTGTAGCAAATCATATTTATTAAGTCATAAGTAGACACTTAATTAGTGAGGAGAAAACATCTGTTTTTGTTTTCACGTGTAGAAAGAATCAATGCAGAATATTAAAATCCAGATTTGTCCAAATATTGGGTTTTTTATGCTTGCCTCAATAGATGCTGCTAATGTAATTAAAGTACAAAAAAAGCCTGTTTTGTTTTCACATATAGAAAAAAGTATTTCTAATTATTCACCTTTTAAGGTTAGCTCTGACAAGAAGCTGCGAATCAGATGCTAGCTTTAGCTTTAGCCGTTAACGCATTGTCACTGTGTTTAAAAATCATTTGTCTCTCGCTTGTCTGTCTCACAATTAAGTTTTTTTTTAGCCTTGAATATAAAATTTACACATTTGTTGCCTGATTAAAAGGTGAGACTTCTTTAAAGCTGCTGTACCAACTTTGATGGGTTAGCCCAACGAACAGTATTAGCCTCTGTCAAGATAACGGAGCACTTCAAGAACTACTTCCTTTGTAACTTCAAAATAAGAGCCTCAGATATAGTTACAAGTCAGGCTTAAAATTATGGGCTCATAACAGTCTGAACCTTTTACACAAGACAAAGGCAAATACTGACAACTGCTCATTTCCCATTGACTGCATTGTGCCATT
The DNA here is from genome assembly GCF_001443285.1 of Poecilia latipinna. Taxonomy (NCBI): domain Eukaryota; kingdom Metazoa; phylum Chordata; class Actinopteri; order Cyprinodontiformes; family Poeciliidae; genus Poecilia; species Poecilia latipinna. Next base: position 100,557 of record NW_015113369.1, read on the forward strand.
GTATTCTACCACCTTTATCAATACATGAGGATCACATAGAGATAATTTGGCTTGATCAGGGATCATAATCTGGCATGTTTAAATCAAATTAACTTAATCAAACAAGGATTAGCAACAAAAGCAGGTCTTCCTAGAAAGATATACACTTAAATGAAATTGCATTTCAGGTATAATGAACATGTTTATGACTGTTTATCTCCATAACTCATGAGATACTTAACTGTAATGAAAAATAAAGTAATAAGTAAACAGTCAAACGATGATTTGCTTACAGGAATGAAATTGTAATCTGCAGTTCTGTACTGAGGGTTTGAATTGACAAACTGAGCCTTAGTCAATATTTTGTTTGTTTTTATTTTGACAAGGACTTGGATCACCCGGCGGGACACTCTACCCAAGGCAGTTAGCCATAATACAGGAACATAAATGCATGTATTTAGTTTTACAAGCAAAAAATGACATTATAAAGCTATAAAATGTAGATACAAATTAGTGCAATTGCTTTTTTTTGTGTCAATTTCTTGGTTATGCCTTCCAGTCATATGGCCCTCATTCATAGCCACCACATCACCTGTACTTATGTGTCGATATGTTTGTGCTTGGTTGGGACTCTTTTACTTCTTGCTTCAAAGCTTCACAGACAGAAAAATTTTTTCATTTTTTTTCACATTTTGCTTCAGGATCTTGCTTTGAAACAGATTGCCAACGAGGCCAACTGCTGTGACAAACAGATGGACACGCTTCCCTTCTTTTTTGCACCACAGCCAACCAATCCTGCACCTCACATTACTGCTTTAATTAAATGTTCATTTCTGTCAGGAGCAGCAAGCAGTCATTTGTTTTGTTGCTGCAATCAGAGCATGATTGTGCACCTACACAGGACGTTTCAAACCCTCATTATTAAGTTAAAAAGGCAGATTGGGACTGATCTCATCAATTGTAAATGTATTAATGGTTTGTCTGGCAGGAAACAATGCTTGGTGCAACACATTTGGTTTCAGATACAATAGAGTGAGTGGGCTGTTAGGCTCCCTGCCCAGAGTGAAGAGGCTTTCGTGACGTTAGAAACAGCATTTCTGGTTGTCAGATTATGACACAGTGCAAAATGCATTCATTAAATAACAGCGAGCAATGAGGAGCTGCTGTTTTCTGGAAACTCGCTAATATTACATGTCTTAATTCTGGAGGTAAAATTTGAATTATCTCCAGACAGACTGGCAGGTTTTATGGTGTCTCTCGTGTTGCAAAGAGACACTTTAATCTGTGCCGCATGTTTAATGGCCGCCGCAAAGTGAGACTGCAAGCACTGCAGGTGTCCCTCCCAGTCCTCTCCTGGGCTGTGTAAGAGAAAACTGCAGCAAAACCTTTTTCTCTACAAACCTTCATCATGTTTCCCCCCCAGATATATCTGCAACATCATCATAATTCCTCCTTCGGTGTTCCAGCTTAATTCTTCTGAGGAAAACAAACTTCCCGCTACCCTTTTGGCTTCTACACAATTCCTGATTTAAATTCAGCTGAGTCATTATTCTGCTCTCTATTACTTCATGCCTCAAGATTCGTGAACTATTATGTTTTAATGCGGCCGAGCAATCAGCAGTATATGACAATGCCAGATGGCCCTCATGAAAATGTGCATCCTTCTCCAAGTAATGACCTTTTTAAGACATGAGTGACTTTTGGGAAGGTCTTTAAACTGTTTCTTTGCCAAAAGTACAGCAGATTTTTAACTAAATGGAGAGTTTGCTGTGAAATCAAACAGCTTTCTCAACAGAATCGGCAATACAGAGAGATCTTATCCCTGTTGACCAACTGTAACCCGGCGACAGTGTCAGATATGCTTAATTTGCAGAGGCTGCAAGAATCTCTGCAGACAGATCAGATGGCATGAATAAGAAGGAAAGAAAGGAAAGAAGGGAGGGAAGGAATGAAGCAAAGAGAGAAGCAAAGACAGATAGAAAGAAGGTTTAAATTTCTCTTTTCCATTCTTGTTGCAGTAAACAACTCTTTCTGTCAGCTGTTTTCATGCTGCACTGTTCGTCTTTCATCACTGCAGCTTTTTCTTTGCTCTCCTGATCTTGTAAAATCAGAACCACACATACCTGGAAAAAGTTAAGATACAACTTAAACTTACCAGTTTCTCTGATTTTACTGTTTATATGTTTATGTTTGAGTAAAATGAACATTGTTCTTTAAATCTATGAACTACTGACAACATGTCTCTGAAATTCCCAACAAATATATAGTATTTATTTGCAGAAAATGAGAAATGGTCAAACTAACCAAAAAGATGCAGTGCTTTAATGCAAAGAAAACAAGTTCATATTCTTTTAGAAACAACAATACTAATGTTTTAACTCAGGAAGAGTCCAGAAATCAATATTTGGTGGAATACATTTTGTATTTACAGTGTCAGGCACAAGTTCACACACATTTTCAGTGTTAATATTATTCATTTGGACTTTTAATTGTACATTGCAATTATTTCTTCTCAAGGGTGAAATGTTTATACACACAAGTTTTAAAAACAAAACTTCCCAGCAAAAGTTTGAATTTACTGGGGATTAAGAAAAAATCCAAACAAGTTTTGGATTGTTTGGATCCAAAACAGAATTTTGGTGTAATTCTGTCAGGATATTTGAGTGCTGTCCTTATGAGAAATGGAAGACGTCAACTAAATTAAATTGTCTGGTTTTATGGCATGCAGCTTTTAAGAATAATCGATAAATGTTGAATATAGGCTGGTTTATCTGTTCTAATCCCGATGTGTGTTTGGGAGCATCTGACACCCATCAAAGACTTCTTAGTATTTATATAGAACCTTATGAATTTTGAATAAAGTTTTCTATTGTTTTCTGATTTGCTTTCTTTAGTAAATGCCATAATTTACTGATTGCAAAGCATCAGTATAATCATGTTGTACAAAGGTATCAGTCAGGACAAGAGAACAAAAAAAACACCATATCATATATACAAAACTGTATAATTCTGCATAATTATACAATTTTGCTTCTAATGAACAATAAGATGTTTAAATCTGTTTGGTTTATGTACATGGCTAGTTGATATGTTTTGTGGTCTGACGAAAATAAGCTCAAACTTTTGGTCACTAATTCAAAGTGCAAGTTTGGTACAAAAATAACAGACTTTCATGATCCAAGGTTACATTTGTTCATGAAAAGTTGTAAATTCCAGCCATTTTTCCTAGAAAGCTGAGGATGAAGAGGGATTTTAATTCTTAGCATTGTGACCTGGTTGTATTCCTCTTTTGTTATAATCACACAAAAAGTCTTTTTTTGTTATTTGTATTGTTCCTTACCTGACTGAAACAAAAAAAAAAACTCTCATTGTTTTACTTTAATATCGGAAGCCCCTCCTTTTTATTTAGTTTTGGAACGGTGCAGCAGTGTCGCAATCTGAGAAGTTTATATTAAATATTAAAGTTAAGATGTGGGATGCTGTGAAAAAGCACTGAATTTGATCTGAATTATAAGATGTTTTTACAAAACGTTAGTTTGTCACACTCATGCTACTTTCTTATTGCAGCTCTAACAGATTTGCTTGATTGTCAGATTAAATTTTCCAAATTAAAGGTGGAACATGATTTGAAGAAATTTATGTTGGCCTCATTTTTCTACACCACAAAAGCTATTTCATCAGAAATGTGGACACTTTTTATTGGATGAGAGGTGTGTGTGTGTGTGTGTGTGTGTGTGTGTGTGTGTGTGTGTGTGTGTGTGTGCGTGTGTGTGTGTGTGTGTGTGATTAAGCCACTGCAGTAAAATAAAAAAATATGTTTTAATTAGTTTTATACATATCTACAAAGAGCACAATTAAAAATAAGTTTTTTTGTTTTAAAACTGTAAACATCTATATATATTTTTTTATCCTTTTCAGATACGAAGGAATTTTCCAAAATGGCGCCAGTCACAGTGATTACGCTCAGTTTCCTAATCTCTGCAGGTATGTGGAGTAAAAATCAACGTTTCTGATGCATTAACAAACATTTTAAACCATTTTACAGCTTCATTTTATGTTTTGATTTTAAGTTTAATGTTATACTGGCGAGTGTGAGACAGTCTATTTAAGGAAGTGATATCTAATAATATTAGTTTGTTATGCTAGAAAAAGAAATAATGTTTTCAAATTGTTTTCTTTTTGCTGTTTTATTTGATCTTGCAGCTATCTCTGCCCCTCTAAAAGGTAAAAGTGCCTCTTATTACCACATCGCATGATTCTGATGCATCACTTAAGAGGTTTCCTCTCCCTCTGAGTGGAAATGTTCACGGTACTTACTTTCTCTTCTTTTCCGATCCAGAAACGGAGGAATCCGTAACTCTATTCAAAGGAGAGGATTTCCACATCCTGCTGCCGTCACAAGACGTGGAGGTCACATTCAAGAACCGTTCCGACCCTCGGAAGACCTCGGTGCTGATGAGGGGCGGCAAAGTGATCAGCACTCGGGTTAAACCCACCCTGCACTTCAACTACATCAACATAGAGGGTGTGGGTGAAGGGGACGAGGGGCTGTACATCCTGAAGGACTCAAAGGACGCGAGTGTCATCAAGCAAATTTCACTAATAGTCCGAGGTACGGAGCAACACGACACATCGGGAACTTTAAGGATGTGCTGGAAGGGGCGATGAAACAGAACTTTATCTGCTGAAAACTGGAAACATGAAACACACTTTGGTTTGATTTGATTTATTTATTTCAAACAGATTCCAAACAACACGAGCAATCAGTAAGACAGAGAAAAAGGATTTTGTTTACCTCGACTTTTTTGCTTGAAAAGGAGTAGACAGAAGTGAACACCTACTTTTTATCTCAATTTAATGACGTATAAACTGAAATATATTACTTACCAAATCAGTAATTATCAGAAATTTGAAATTAAAATTACACTTATGTGCCTGTTCAATATACTGTGCTAACGAACCAACAAATAAATTGTATTCTTGACACAATAAAGAAAGTTTAGAGGTTTTCAAAGTGTGAGAGCTAGCCTCCCCCTCCACTCCCAACCACATTGTTGCTTTTATTTCTGTAAACTTTTTGCTCTTCTTATACTTGAGGAGGAATTCGATTGGCTCTAAGAGTTTGTGGTGAATGAACAGGCAAAACAATAAATTTGATTTACATTGCAAAAATGCAAATAAACAAATAAATTAATAAAAGGACGTAGAGTTACTCACAGACAAAATAATAACAATGACAGAAACACAGCTGGTGGCTGGATGAATGGCTGTGAAGTTGGCTAAATGTTACTTTATATTTTTCCTCTTGTTGCATCCCCCTAAAGAGCTGTGGCGCCCCCTAGTGGCCCACGCCCCACACTTTGAAAGGCCCTGTGCAGCTCTGCCATCGCCAAGAAGTTCTTCTTTTATACCTTACTCACTGAAAGTTTGAGATTTTGGGCTTTTGGGTGAGATGGACAGAGTGAGATTTCAAACCAGCAACTCACTGGTTACACTTTAAACATTCACCTCCTGAGCCATTGCACATAAAATCAATAAATCAGTAATTCTTTGTAACTTTTATAACATTTGTTAAAACTGTCACCATAATGAGATCGTATAATATGAGACAGATAACCTGGGAAAACAATCAGGCTCCTTTGCTTTCTCGCAGTGCTGCTTTGCTGTCTGAGGAAATACGTCACTCCCAGTGAAAAGCAGCCAATCAGAGCCAAGAGTAAGGCATTAGCGCTGTCAGTCATGCTCATGTACACGTTGTTTAATGTGTCAAGCAACGTGTCTGTTACTTACAGACACAGGAACACCATTTATCCACCGTCTTCTGTCATGCTAACTAGCCTAAACATTCATTTCTGGCTCTGTTGAGGTGAACCAGCTGTAAAGAACAAGGGGGAGGGTGTGAGCAGCGTGTACATGAGCCTGATTGACAACACTAAGAACCTTCTCCTGGCTCTGATTGGTTGTTTCTAACCCAGTGGTTTATTTTTGTAGTTACTGAAATAATTTTAAGAAATATGTATAACAATTTTTTAAAATTAAAGTTACATACCCAAGCTTTAATGTGGATTTTTTTCCTCTCTAATATGGGTTTACTTAAATAAAAATGTCCACCTTTTATGCAGTGTGTGATTACACTACTGCCACAAAAAGGTTAATTTATTTAATTTATTCAAATCGTAACCAGAGGTTATAATTAAAGTGGAGGGCACTGGATGGTTTTCTACTTTAGGCCCCAGGCCAGAGTCAGAGTCACTGTGTCGTCACGTCCATCACTTCTTTCCCAGTCAGATAAATCCAGCGCAAACACAAGAGACTGAATCACAATTTAAACTCAGAGTGTGGATGAAAGTGACTGTTGTAAGTGGGTGCAGAGCCACATGGAGGGAGTAATGTGAGCTAATGAAGAGGTGCATTTGGTTTGTGACGGTAAGAGCAAAGCTGGAGATGTCAGGCAACAATTATCCAGCTCTTTACCCGTCCCTATTTCCGTCCGTCCCCTCTCTTTTCCTGTCCTTATCTTGTCTCTTCTGTCTTTCCTTCTGCTTAAGTTTTATTCGTACCCTATCATTCTCATTATACCCTGATATTTTCGGGTCACTGCTCCTTTCCTTTTATGCATTTAGTCCCTTTTTTTCTACATCTGCCAAGCTGTTTTTCCTTCCTCTTCCCTTCACAGTACCGTTTTCCTGTCATTTCTTATTTCAGCTCAAGCAAATAATCCAGCCTCATTGGCCTTTGTGAAATTGTCAGGCACTTTCCTGTCAACTCTATTTAAATTTGCTGCTCCCGTTTACTCGTAGATAAAATGCTCATCCCCTTGTTTTGCCCTCCAGACTGCACCCTCGAGCAAATCATCAAATATGGCGGGAACTTCCATATTCCAGTGCTGAATGTGAACCCCCCCATCACTCTGGAGTACAAACCCAGTTCAGTGGAGGCCAACCTGACATCCAGGTAGAGTCGGCACCATTGCACTGACTTTCTGAACCCAAGAGTCAGAACTGACATTTTTCAGCCTTGACGCACATGCGCTGAGACAAGTCTGAGACGCATCGAGAAAAAGGTTGAGGAAGGTTCACCGTCTTCGACTTTCGTCCCTGCAGACCGGCGATCGTGGTGCTGACGGCCGCTGGGTTCTCCACCGAGCCTTACCGAGGTCGCATCACCGTGGGCGAGCGATCCGTCACCGTCAGCGCGGTTACAGGCGTCGATGAGGGCAGCTACACCGTCAGGGACAACCAGGGGGTTATCAAACAGCAAGTGTGCCTGAATGTGAAAGGTCAGGACAGCAGATGAAGGCTGAATATTTATCTTTACCTGTGCATGACTTGCTTTAGTGTCTTCATTCAGGATGTTGTTGTTGCTCCAGTTTTATGCTCCCCCTGCATGCTTTAATGGCTTTTTAAAGACCCAAATCTTAATGGTAGGCTAATGCACTTGCAGTGTGTAAGCAGAGAGACTGTGAAGTTATCAGATTTCCTCCCTTCTCTATTGTCTCTTGCAGAGCACACAAACTTTGTGTACCTTCCTCCTGATGAAAGGCTGAAGATCAACCTGATTCTAAACAGCTCCCTGGTCCAACTCCACTACACCCGAGACTCGGACTCCTCAGCCGTCCTGCTGATGGATAAGGGAGAGTTCACAAGTGTAACTATAAACAGACTCTTATTTTCTCCAAGGATATTGGAAGATATTAGAACCGCTGTGTTGCAAAAAACAACCCATTCCAGGCTCTGTTTGGTTGGATGACATAATAAGAGGAGATGTGCAGCAGCTGCAGTTAATGTGGCAACAACTTACCAATATTAATGAACGCAGTCAAAATATGACAAGAGGTCAAACATAAATGACCAAGTAAATTATCTAAACACAAATACCTGTGGAACGTGACAATAAAATCTCTATACTGATTTTGTTTCAGCTTGTTTGGTCAAACTATAATTGTTAAAATGTTGCCCATCGTTGGGCAATAAACGTGGAAATCTCTTAAGTAATTTCTTGTTTCTTAGATTTCTAAACGGCAGAAAACAGTAATTAATTCTCCAATAGAAAATGGGACAAAAATTATAAAACAACGTTTTTGAATTAGAGTTTAAAGTATTTATTTATCTTGTTTTATTACTTTTCCATATGGTGAGTTAGCTGTGACAATAGCTTATATATTAAATACCCCAAAACAATATCTTTGTGTACTTTTATCACCTGTTTCTTCATTCTTTTTTCAGTAGGACATTTATTAATCCCATTACATGCACTAAGATGTCGGCTCATCTTATTCATGTTTTCTAATTAAACGCCTTGTTTCATTCCAGGCTCAAGCAGATCTTGGTTTCAAGGACCGCCTCTCTGTGGAGGGTTCGATGGTCTTTCTAAATCAGATCAAGAACTCAGATGCTGGACTCTTTAAGATCACAGACCTGCAGGGATTCACCGTGTCCACTGTCCATCTGGGACTGAAACGTAAGCCGGGAATAGAGACTAGATCGGTGCCACAAGTCATGACTTTTGGTTTAAAACTTAATAAATTATACGAAGTGATTAAAAAAACAACATTTGACCTACACAGAAAAGACTGAAGAGATTTCTGATGAGTCGTAATTGACAACTCTGAAATGTTGATCCCACTGGAAGGAATCTGAGACCTGGGCTGATGTGATCCACTAGACCACTTGTGTCAAACTTAAGGCGCGTGGGCCAAATCCGGCCCGCCATAGCTTTTTATGTGGCCCTCTAGATTCTAGACTAAACACCAAGTGTGCTTAAACATAAAGTTATCAATAAAATCAATCCAGTTTTTATCTGTTTACTGACAATTTTCTCCAGTTTCTTGAGAATTATCGTGGAAATTCACACATATACAAATACATAATTGTGAGTGTATTTCAGAATTTTTTCAAAATTTCTCAAAAAGTTTCTTACTTGTACTAAACGGCCTTAACTGATGTCATATTATAGTCCACTGTCATAAATAAGAGCAAATATTGCAAATATTTGCAAAATAGTACCACAAACACAGTGATTTATGATTTTTATAGCAAAAAAAAATTACAAAAAGTATCACAAAATCCTTAAGGGACTGAAAAGATGTTCAATAATATTATTCAATTTGAAGAATTCATTGATATGCTAACAGTTTGTGAACAGGTTTTATCAGTGCATTCTGACAGAACCGGCCCTTCAAGAGCATTCATGATTTTAATTTGGCTAAAACGAAAATTAGTTTGACATCCTAATCTAGACCATCCAATATGACCAGTAACAGCCAGTAAAATGATTTGAAGACTGGTGTCATTCTCCTAGCGTTGGTCAGGACCCTGGCAGCAGCCTGGCTGGTACCATCACATGACGGAAGATGCTGTGATACTACATAAAGCATACATACTGAATAAAAGTTTTCTAAGGACTGAGCCTTAAGGGACTCCACATGGGATTTTTTTTGTTTACATTCATAATGATCAAATGACATAAAGTAAGCCCAGTTTGCTTAATAAAATCTGAACCAGCTAAGCTCAGTACCAGCAAGTTACACTCATTTTTCAGAAGACATACGTTTTTGATGCCTATTTGTTTAAGTGTATTTAAAAACTTTACCAGCACATGTTCAGAGCTGTGGTGTTGTTCAAAACCTGACAGTAAAGATTTCAAAGATTTTTCTTCTTTTTAACCCTTCTAGAACCGAACCTGTCGCCGCCGACATGTAAACATTTGCAGTACCGTAATTCCACCACACTTGGCGCTATCTGAAAAATTCCAACGGTTTCTGAAAGGGGAGACGTTGCACTTTCCAGCCAATATCGGGTTATTACGGTAATTTCACAGCTGCAGCTGCAGAGAGTGAAATTAATCCGGGGGGCACTCGTTTAATAGACGGTAAATTGTGAAAATGACTTGTTGGATATTGAAAGTTCCAGTTGTTATGGGTACATGGGTAAGTATATCATCTCACAGGACATTTAAATAACTACTTACAATTAAAATAAGGAAGATTTATATAGGCAGACGTTTGAAATTCGGGTCTAAGAAGAAGTACATTTGTTGCTAAACTGCCTTTTCAATTATTTCTCTTTTTCAGAATTGTTAAGTTAGATATTGGTCTACTGTACAACCTACGCAGGTTTGAACATGACAGTTTTTGCCTCCTACAGAATTGTGTTTTTTTTTTTCTAATGTCTTGATTAGGAGGAATTTATCTTTAGTTGCTATAACTCAATATGCTACTTCTCTCTGCCTCCCCACAGCCTACCAAATGGAGACCCTTTATGTGGCCATCATTGCCCTGCTGGGCCTGCTGGCTTTCCTTCTGCTGGTTTGCCTTCTGTCCTGCCTGATCAAAGTGAAGAAGAGGGCCAAGAGGGCCGCTGCACTGGAGAAACTGGCTCAGAACGCTGGCAAAGAAGACGAGGGCGAGGCCTTTAGACAGGTCTGGTATATTCACAATCACATGTGACAGCGAAGGTTTCTCCAATGCAATTACTAGCCTTCATGTGTTTGTGCTGCATCGTTACAGGTGGTCAAGAACATCACTAAACTGAGCGAGGAGTCCAAGCATTCCCAAGCAGACAACACAGAGAAATCTCAAAGCACTGAGGTGGACATCAAGGTAAGGAGACACCACACCCCGTTCTTTGAGCTAAGACAGAGAAGTTTTAATAATGACTGAATATTTTTTATGCTGTTCTCTGCCGTTTAGACAGTTGCAGCTTATTCAGAATGCTACTGCTAGAGTCCTGACTAAGATCAAGAAAGTGGATCACATCAGTCCAGGTCTCAGATTCCTTGCAGTGGCTTCCTGTGCAACAAAGAAGAAAAGCGTTGAATGATTTAGGGCCAAAATGTGTCTCTGATCCGTTCACGTTTTATGAACTGTCCTGACTTCTCAGGTCTTCTGGGAGTTATCTTATTTTCCTGAAAAGGTAAAAGCAAACATGCAGATTTTCTGCACCACAACAAACTCCCAGAAAACCCGAGGCCTGCCCTAACCTTCAGTTCTCCTAAGTTAAGGCTGAAACTGTTTCTGTTTGCCGCGGCCTTTTGTTGAGTTCAATATGTTTCAACCTCGATCCAAAGCCTGCAGCCAGCCCATGCCCGGCGCATTGTAGCTGAGCTCTTCCTGTTCTTTGCAATTTCAGCTTACTCCTTCCTTCTTTCCTTTCCTGCTCTGTCTGCAACAGATGGACTCGACTCCAGTTTGTCGTGGACATGAATATGATGCTAATTTAAGTCTTTCAAAGGTTAATTTTAATGGTTCTGCTTACAGGGTGAAATGACGATACGGCTTTTCAATAGGAAAGGGTGCGCGAGATTTCATTTATTGTGGAGTTTCTCTAACGCATACAGGGTCTAAATTATACTCTCACTAATTTGAGGATAAAAGCCTGTATAATTTTGAGCCTCTGTAGTTTGGAGAAACCAATTCTGGTTTTTCAATGAAGTTGGTTTAAATGGGTCTTTGAAAGCCTTAAGTTAGTGTGATACTCAAAGCCATGATCAGAGTACGTAAATGTCTCACCTGCACTCTGCAAATTGAGCAGCTAACAATGTTTGCTGGTTGTCTGTGTGAATGCAGGGTCTGGAGGTTTCTTCTAAAGAGGTTGGCGTTGGTAATCTGGAGACCAGTGACTCTGGTGTTGGCTTCAACACCGCTCTCCCGCTCGATACTGACACCGATGTCCCCGATCAAATCCCCGATTCTGAGACTGTAAGCATCTCTGTTGCTCCTGAAATCAAACAAAGCCCTCCTTCTGCTGCTGAGTCTAAGCCAGCTGCTCCACCGGTACCAGAACCTAAAGCAAGCCCCGTCCCTGAAACGAAAAAAGCCCCGGACCCGCCCGTCGAAGCAAAGCTGGACACACCCAAACCAGTAGATGCTAAACTTAGCCCAACCCCGAGCACGAAGTCTGGTTTGAGTCCAGCTGAAACAAAACCTGCACCCAGTCCAAGTCCAGAACCCAAGACTGGGCTGAGTCCAGCTGATCCAAAACCTGCTGCTAGTCCAAGTCCAGAACCCAAGACTAGTCTAAGTCCAGCTGATCCAAAGCCTGCACCCACTCCAAGTCCAGAACTGAAGATTTCTGCGCCTGCAGCCACCACTCCAACACCTGACACTAAGAGTCCAGCAGCTTCAACTCCTGAGCCCACCAAACCGAGCCCAGCAGAACCCATCACCAATGGCACACCAGAGCCGGGATCCGATTCCAAAGCAAGCCCGGATCATGCAGAAATCATCAAAGACCCAACTTCAAAGGAGGTTTCCACTAAAACCCATGAAGTGGAGCTGAAGTCCAGCAGCGTCGCGCCAGAAGGCAGCAAAGACGGCGCCGCAGCCGAGGGCCCGACTACGACCTGAACACCGCGGCTCCGAAAACACGAGGAACCCCCACAGATCCCCGTCTATCACCACCGCAGACAATCAAACACCCCCTACCAAAATGGTGAGGAAGCCACAGCAAGCTGGGGCGATGGCGACACTAAACCCACAGTGATAATCTAACCTTGGAGACTTTCTGACTGACACACAGTTTAAGTAACTAAAGTGGCTTTTAATTTTAACCGTTTCAGTTTTGCCGCCTCGTTTTCTATTGATTTTACTGGAAAAACTGCCAAAATGCAAATTTAAACATTTGCAGAGTTTACAACTAAAATATTAACTCCACATGAAGTGTTTTATAGGATATCCACAAAAAAAAAAAAAAAAAAAAAAAAAAAAAAGGGGTTTTGGGCTTTTTTTAAATTTGGGGAAAAAAAATTTTTATTTTACCCTTAAAAAAACGGCTGGTT